>NW_028263376.1:14116599-14272432 GCF_051168715.1 Poecilia mexicana | reverse complement strand
AAAAAATTAACTATCTCACCAGCAGGTATTTGCAAAATGGGGAAACAAAACAATGAAAATTCATTTACTTAAGTTTTTACTTGATCCTGTAACCATCACATAAATAGAATATAATGTACTTTTAATAACTGCACAGAGCACACAGGTTTCAGATGTAATAACCAAAGCAGAGTAAAAATATCTTTACTGTTCTCTAAGGATTTGAGTAACCATGTAGGAGCAGCAGGAATTAAAATCTTACATCCTGGGTAAACTGGTCTTTTCTTAAGCAAGTTTGCATGGATATCATAAGGAGTTAAAGTGCAACCCAGATTAAAAAAAGATTCACTACACACACAACAAATGGTTTAAAAAGCTTAGAGGAAATAAAATCTTTTCTGCATAAAATTCTGACAAAGATGATATTGTGCTTCTGCCACAAGAAATTAAAACCGACTTGTTATGAAATGCTAGAAACTAATTTGCAAATATTTTCATTTCACTTGCAAATCCATTCAAGTACACTGGAATTGCTTCCCATAGATAATGCAACTGGGACAAAAAAACTGATATTAAATAAAGTTCTTCATCTTAATTAAATCTCCCTGAGAAATTGACCTTTTTTGCAGAATTTTGAGCAAAAATATTAAATGTTTTACAAAGATCTGCAGAAATGGAACATAAAACAAAACATTTAGAGCTCAGAGTTCCCCCACATTAAAACTAGATGTGTGCATTTGAATTTTTAGCTCAAACTGAATGAAAATATAGTAATAATAATAATAATAATAATAATAATAATAATAATAATAATAATAATAATAATAATAACGCCCCCAATCTGCCGAATCAGAGTGTAAATAATTATTATTAATATTTCTATTGCTGTCATTCTACATTTCCACTTACTTGCCCCTGTGGTTTGCTGGCCAGGCTGTATATTGCGTTGCTTTCAGCTGCGTTTGGTTTGTTGGACTGGACGTAAGCGTAAACTGAAGATATTTCCCCAGCAGGAGGTTTGTTCTCTCTGTCCTTCTCTCTGATCTCCTCATAAACGGTGTTGATCTGCAGAACCAAGAGTTTAAATTGGTTTTACAAACTGACTGCTGCAGGATTAGAAATACGATGCAGATGTTTTTACTCTGACTTACCGTTGTGAAGTCAGTAGGATCTTTTTTCACTGGAGGACCTGAAAAACAAAACGAGGAATTATCTGATTTAAAGCAACATTGTAAAACTGTAAGTAGTAATAAAGTCAATATCATGGGATCCAGATTTGCACACCTGCAGACTGAAATATTTGCTTATTTTTATGAGCCTAATTGGTTGGACAGAGTATGGGAACAACAATAATTAAGTTTTCCCAGAGATTCAGTTTGACTTTGTTTTTTTTATGACTTATTGGTGATTGAAAACTTTCATAAAACAGCAAAACAGCTGAAACACTGAGTTCCTTTATATCAAAATAAAAACCCAGCTGTATTGAGTTGCTTTTGAACAACATTAAGTGAAAATTTGACCAACAGTATTGATTTTGGTGAAGGCGATCACCAAAATGTAACGTTAGTTCAATTGTTGACTATAGGATGTTTTCTCTATAACTTCATAATTTTGTGTTTTTATTATCTAAAGCACTCTGATCTGCCTTGCTGCTGAAATGTGATATACAAATAAACTTGACTGATTGACTTAGATCTGGACTTTAACTGGGCCATTCTAACATGAATATTTAAACTAAACCAGATGTTTGCAACTTCAGTCCTCAGGTGCTTCTGGGAGTTGAGTAGCATTAGTTTCTGCTTAATAAACAGCCAGGAAATTCATACTAATCACACAATATGTTCACATGAAGTGGGGAGAACAGTTTGTGACAAGAAGAGGCGGAGCAAACGTTGACCAACATCCTTTTTGAAACCTATGACTTTCTAGTGGCATGTTGCTCAAATTCATATAAAAGGCAGAGCCAAAGGATTAGTTGATATTGTTCAGACAAAACCACTTTGAGCAACTAATGAGGTCATAAAAACATTTATATTTTAGAGATTCCTACGCACTACCTGCATAGTCTAAGAGGTATTTGGGTATACTGGTGTACTTTTTGGATTATCAATCATTTAGTTCTTTTTCTTAATCTTATTTATCCATTTTAAAGTAATTCAGCTTTACAAACTCTGTGTTAACAGAGTTCAGCTATATAGACAGAAACTATATAATACAGATTAGCAGAACAAGCAAACAAACAAACAAACAAACAACACTGTTAGCTGTTGATTGCTGAAATCATGATAATAACAAAAACATTAAAACCAGTTCATCCCTTAGTTTCTCCAGTCCAAGAATATTTCAAATTGGCCGATCTTAAAGAAAGTTTTCAGCTTGTGAAAATTTTAGGCATGCTGTTTCCACACTAACTTTCCACATCAGGGTAAAAATAATGAGGTTACAGTAAATGCTGGACATTGATCTGCTTCAAATTTGCATAATTTCCCCTCTGTATACAGGACAAGTGTGAGCAGCTCAACACAAACAACAATGCTTTTATTAAATGTTTGTATTTATGACAACAAAGCAGGTATTCTCAAGTCCACTGTTTAAATTTCTTGACTTCATAGATTTTATAGTTTGTGAATATGCAGAAATTCATTAAAATTAACTATATGTGGAGACTCCCAAGCCCACTAAGGGACAAGGCTGAACAGAAAATGGATGGATGGATATATGAAGACAGGCATAGTTAGTTTCAGTGCATGACAGCTAAGTTTTTTTTTTTGGGTTGATAAACAGCAGTGTGTTATAACTCACCTTTCTGTTGATGGAGGTTTTTCCTCTGGCAGAAAATCAGCAGAGCCGTCGCTAACAAGACGGTCAGAACGGCCAGACTCAGACCCACATAAAGCAACGGATCTGCAGGGATTTAAGATTATTTAGTTTATTACACAAACGTGTTCCAGTTAAACATGTTCCAGTTAAACATGCCATGTGCATTAATGTTCTTCCTTCATAAGCTGCTCATAAGAAACCAGATTTTTGTGCATTTAATTCACAGGACACATATTGTGTGTTTAATGATCTGCACTGATCAGATTCTCCAGCTTTTATTGTTTTCTATCCATTCGGTGTTTTGTTGTTGTGTCAGTCCAGTAAACTACAGGTTCCTAGAGGTCTGTAAAGATTTTACACTTTGTGTCCAACATCTTGGTTCTTTCTGCTTCCCCTTTTCCTCCCTTTGCTTCATGATTTCTGCTCTGTTTGCCTCCCAGCCTTTGATTCAAACATAATTCAACACTAAAGTCACAGATATTTTTCACTGTTTTACTGAATTTGAATATCTATTATAAATAATCAAGAGTTGTTTTTTTTTGATTATCTGCAAATTTCTAACTGTTTATTTTAACAATAGTCTGAGTCTCTGATCCGAATCATCGAATAAACATCTAATAAACATAAAGATGATGAACCTGAAGCTGCAGCTGGTTTATCAGAGGATTTGATGGTTTCAGATGGAGAAGGAGAGAAACTCTGAGTTGTTGTTGTTGTTGTTGTTGTTGTTGCTGTTGTTGTTGTTGTTGAAGCTGCTGCTGCTGCTGTTGTTGTTGTTGTTGTTGTTGTTGCTGCTGCTGCTGTTGTTGTTGTTGAAGCTGCTGGGACAAAAGTTGATCTTATTAAAGGTCTTGGAGTCCATTTTGGTTTCAAAAAATCTGAAGATGTGAGAAGAAAACAGAATCACAACAACTTTATATTCTGATGATGGATGTTTGTCTTTATGAGTCACAGTTTAAACATGTTGGTCTTTTAAAGTTGATCTGTTGAAAATCTGTGTGATGGTTACATGGTGCCCTGTTTGTTTTGAGACCATCCTTGTCATGTCCCTCATCTCCCTTATTCCCTGCAGCAGCGTCGCTCCCTGATTGGTTCCCTTCTTAAGCCTCTCTCTGTCACCCCCACGCTGCCAGATTATCAAACGCTTTCAGCAAGTAGTTTCTAGCTCTCCCATCTCGTCCTCTGTGTTACTGCCTCGCCCTTGTTCTCTGGATTTGCCTACTCGGATCTCGACCCTAGCCTGTTTCTTTGACACCGCTCACGCCCACTCCCTCGGACTCTGCTCTCTTCCTCATTGTGTATGACCTCGGCCCGGCTGACCAAGAACTCGGATCTGAACTTTATACCTCTCATTCCACAGTGTGAGTACGCTGCCCTGTTCAGCGCTTCTCCCCCAGCCTCCGTGCACCATCTCCTAGCCAGTGCTGCAGCTGACCTTCCTGTGTGCCACTCTAAGCTGTCTTCAATAAAGATCTGTGGTTTCTGCTCACTTTTGTCTTGTGGCTGATTTTGGGTCCTCCTAGTGTGCTCTTACAATCTGAGCTAAATATGTAAACCAGAAAACTCACCTTCAGTCACAACAAGATTAAAATCAGCATGTTGATTTCCAAAGAAATTTAAAAGCACAGTTCCATCTGTGCGACACTGATACCGTCCTGAGTCTGACAGTTTCAGATCTGTGATGCTCACATGTAGAAAATCAAATTCAGTACGACGTCTTTTTTCATATCTGATGCTGAATCTTCCTTTCTGATCTCTGTCTTTAGTTGTTTGAATGAGAATATTTTCTCCTTTACAAGTTTCCTTACAGAAGAACCTTGTCTCTCCTGTGTAATCAAATTTACATGTAACTGTGATGATTTCTCCTTCATTTCTGTAGATGGGTCCCACAGTTTCTCCATCCTGCAGAACTACTGAGGAGAAAAACAGTCAGTAGTTATTGTCATTGTAGAATATAAAATAGTTTATATACAGTCATAAATTAAACTTGATGCTTCAGAATAAATATTAATTTAACCCAGTTTCTCACCTAAATTCTCTAAATGCCCTTTTCCTCTTACTTCCTGGTTTATTTCTGCAAGAAAAAACAGAAGTTTGTGAATAAAGCTTTGGAGAACAAAATCAAACATTTTTCTCTGTTTATGTCTTTAAGGACAGTTTCAGTGTTGCTGCACTTGATGGATCACTTCTGCTCTGATATTTCTCTTCATTTACATTAAAAAATTATGGAACAAGGAACTGTTTTCTCTTTTTCTTTAACTAGACGACTTTTAGAAAATCTGCAGTTTTCCAAAACAACAAGCTGTGACCTATATAGGATGTAAGTTTTATACGTTTTTTCTACATATTTAAATAAATTACTACACTCATGTGTAAGTGTGAATGTACATTTAGAGTCTGAGCTTATTTGATCAACTTGTCAAGAGAAAGAAACAGATGAAACTGGAATAAAAGTTAGAGTTCAGTTTAAAACTTGTCAACAAGTTAAAAAAAAACCTCTTAATAAACCGAGGAACTGAAAGGATGAAGGTCTGAGAGCAGAGAAACTGATATAAATAAAATAATCTACTCACTGAGGAAGAAGAGGCAGAGCAGAGTGAGACAGACCTTCATCCTGAGCTGCTGATGGTTTCTAACTCTGCTTCTCTTCCTGCTTCACTGAAACCAGGAACTGCTCTGCAGGATGCAGTTCCTCCTCTAAACACCAGAGGGCACTACTACTTTTACTGCAGAGTTAAAGTTTCTGTACATCAGGGGTCACCAACTCCAGTCCTCGAGGGCTACCATCCTGTAACTTTTAGATGCGTCTCTGCTCAAACACACCTGGATCAAATAAACTGCTCGTTTCCAGCCTATTGCTGCAGAGAGGAATGAATGCTGGTGAGGGAATTCAGACATTTTGGAGCAGAGGTGAATCTAAAAGTTGCAGGATGGTAGCCCTGGAGGACTGGAGTTGGTGACCTCTGCTGTAGATTATTCTTCATCAAATCAGTTTGTTTTCCATCTAGGAATCAATTAATTGTTTTAATTAATATTGTTCCTGCTTACTTAGATGATTATAAAGGAACAACAGCAATACAATAGTTTCATATTCAAACAGTAGGAAATGAGGCTTAAATTTAGAATATTTTAGAACATGAACACATTAATTAGTTGACACTAAACCTTCAAACATTGAAACCAAGGACTTTATTCATCACATTCATGACTGTAGATCAGCTGCAGTGAAATGATGAAATGCAACATCTCCTCATAGCAGCACAGATCTGATGGTTCCTGTATCTGCATCCTTTAATGAAAACGTCTTGGAGGTCAGGCAGTGAAGTTCTGGTGATACTCTCTGATCATCTTCCTACAGATTTTCCCAACAGAGAATCTGGTGGCAGTTTTAAATAGTTGTACAGAAAAACAGATCAGGAGTAGTCTGCATTTTATTATAAATAAGGTTTAATACAAGCGTTGTTTGCTATATTCAGGTATACAGGTTTATGAAATGGACAAGTTGTACTAAGTCATAAAACTGATCCAATTTACATGTTTGTAAGTTTTACTGCTTTCAGAAAACAGTCCAATGTGTCACTGCACCGTGGCAAAAGAAATAACTGTAAATTCACATATGAGGTTCTGTTGAATTAGAGGATAGCAAACAAAACAGCATAAACATGTTCCAATAGGAAATATATATTTTAAAAAATCCTAATACAGCAATACAGACCCACTTTGAGTTTAAAATAGGTAAATATAAAAATAATTGGTTCTTAAGATTTCTCTTTAATTGTCTGTGTAAATGTTGACATTTTTATGTAAATTTATTCATTTGTAGTTTTCCTAAAACCATCTCAGTTCTGCTGAGTGGCTACTGCAGTTGAATTTTCCTTTTGGTCATAATGGAAGAAAGTCGTGCCTTAAAACAGCAACAATGAACCAAGTCGGCAGCAGTATTTCTCTCCTCCTGACCACAGCGCTGCTCAACATTGGCCACGCCCCTCGGTGCCTCTAAGCTCCGCCCACTTCGGTGGAAATTCTCTGAATTAGTCTGGGGGCGGGGCTTCCACAGGGCAGTTAATTACATTTTAAAGACATGACAATTCATTTAACCACAGTCTGCAAAATAATCCTGCTGTCTTATAAAATGTAGTTATTGGCTAAACTGCAAATGTATATTAGGAAACATAAATTGTTGTTTTAGCTGAAAACAACTGAAAATAAGTTTATCATCAAAACAGTTACAGCACTGCGATTAGGTCGTCTTTCAAACATCTTCAGTAATATTCAGTGGAGGAACATATTTTAGCCAAGTTTTAAACTGTAGAAAACTTTCCTTGTAAAAACATGAGACTAAATGTTCTTCATCTTTACTTTGAGTCCTGATTGTTTCAGAGTTTAGTTCAGCATTAATCTAAAGAAATTTCCTCAGCAGATGAATTGTTCTGTCTGTCCTCTTTGGTTTCCTCCCTTTCTGGATTGATCTGCAGGAAGAAAAAGAAGAAGAGGAGGAGTTTCAAAGAGAGTTTTATAAAACTCTAATGAAATTCAGGTGTTTTATAAATATTCAGACTCACCTGAGAGACGTCATCATACTCAGTTTCCACAGCAGAATCTGAAAAACATTCAAATCAGAGAGATTAAACTTCTGATTTAAAGAGATCAGGAGACTTTCTAGCATGGGCGTAGGTTTGGGTAGGGACGGTAGGGACATGTCCCGACCAATATTCACGGGATATGAAAAAGTCCCGACCAATTTTTGCCATATTGGCTCAAAGAACGTGGATCTACGAGCTTTGATTAGCAGCAACAGGCGGTGCGCGGAACGGAAGCTTCTTAGTTTGACATTTATTATGAGCCTCCGAGACCGTGTCGGAACGGTGCTGTCGGCGGGGGGAGTCAGTTGAATCGTCGGACGTTCTTTGATTAGCTGCAAAAGGCGGCGGCTAGCTGGGCACACGCGTCTCCTTCTGAGTCTCCGAGACCATGTCGCCACCAAAAAAGAAAAGGACAGACATTAGAAGTTATTTCGCTACGTCGGCTGTAAGTACAGTGAGTGGACCCATAAGTTAGATATCTATCACGCAACGCATTTGTTGTAAAGTCCGGTGTTTAGTAAGGTCAGCACTGAATGTGAGGTAGAATAGGTCTGTTAATTATGTAATATTTTTTCACATAGGATGCTCAGACAGCAGAGCAAGGGGCAGAGCAGAACGATGGAGAGGTGGCTGGAGCTTCAGGGCTCCAGGTGAGGTGTTGATCTTACTTGTACCGTTTGCTGAATTTTGTAAAGGAAAAAGTAAAGTGTTCTTGAACTGATCTGCTGAGTATGACTGTATCTGGTTGTATACCATGGGCGTAGGTTTGGGTAGGGACGGTAGGGACATGTCCCGACCAATATTCACGGGATATGAAAAAGTCCCGACCAATTTTTGCCATATTGACTCAAAGAACGTGGATCTACGATCTTTGATTAGCAGCAACAGGCGGTGCGCGGAACGGAAGCTTCTTAGTTTGACATTTATTATGAGCCTCCGAGACCGTGTCGGAACGGTGCTGTCGGGGGTGGGGGGAGGGGGAGTCAGTTGAATCGTCGGATGTTCTTTGATTAGCTGCAAAAGGCGGCGGCTAGCTGGGCACACGCGTCTCCTTCTGAGTCTCCGAGACCATGTCGCCACCAAAAAAGAAAAGGACAGACATTAGAAGTTATTTCGCTACGTCGGCTGTAAGTACAGTGAGTGGACCCATAAGTTAGATATCTATCACGCAACGCATTTGTTGTAAAGTCCGGTGTTTAGTAAGGTCAGCACTGAATGTGAGGTAGAATAGGTCTGTTAATTATGTAATATTTTTCCTTTTTTATTTTATTATTGATTTCTTCTTATCTGCAATTGTGTTTGCTGTATCCAGAGGATATTTCTTTTGATCTTACTTGTAACGTTTGCTGAATTTTGTAAAGGAAAAAGTAAAGTGTTCTTGAACTGATCTGCTGAGTATGACTGTATCTGGTTGTATACACAAGATGTATGATATGGTTATGGTTGGGGGGAGGGGGTTATTAAGCCAATGTGGTTTCCCCCCCCTTTCTCAAAAATGTTCGGTGCTCTTGGGCATTTCACTGTGCTGCCTGGGGGGCGGGGGGTGTCAAGGTCCCCACCAAAACTTAGACCAAACCTACGCCCTTGTTGTATACACAAGATGTATGATATGGTTATGGTTGGGGGGAGGGGTTATTAAGCCAATGTGGTTTCCCCCCCCTTCTCAAAAATGTTCGGTGCTCTTGGGCATTTCACTGTGCTGCCGGGGGGGGGGTCAAGGTCCCCACCAAAACTTAGACCGAACCTACGCCCTTGCTTTCTAGGAACTAGAAGCAAACTTGTCTTGTATTCTCTCTATCCTTCTTTCCTTTTAAACCTTTCCCTCCACTTTTATGTCCATAAAGCAGTAATGATCCAGTTGCAAATCCGTATTAATTCAGAAATCAATTCTTCGTGCTGCACGGCCCAAGAGGGCATGTTAAAAACTAAACAGTCTGAGCCGAACCAAGCTCTGCTGATTGATGCTACAGAGCATGATGGGTAGACTTTGCTCTGATGCAACAAACAGAAACATTTTCCAGAAATGCTGCAGCTAAAACATTAAACTAAATTAAATGTTCAATGTTAAATGTTCACTTTTGCTTTTCATGGCTCTCCTCTTCCAGCAGAAAATCACCAAAGGTGTTGATAACAAGATGATCTTGATGACCAGAGACAGAAACACATAAAGCTGCCGCCCTGCAGGGAAGTTAAAGAGAGAACAGCCTGGTTTGATCAGGATACAGTGGAAATGTGGCAAATCAGGCTCTTCTGAGCAAACATCTAATCTTTATCTTGTTTGCAAACACAACATTTAATTGTTAATTAAAGTTAAACTTTAATGTTCATAAAAAAATGTCTATTTCTGTAAACTTGTTGCAGAATGTCTCATCATTTTCAGTCAGAATCTTTAATTTCCATCAGCTCTGACTGTTCTGCTGATTGCTCCAACATGCTCATTGCAAACAGACTCATTATTTGATTGTTGCTAAGTTTTTCTGAACATGAAGAAAACAAGGATAAATGAAAAGAGTTTTGGTATAAATGAAGTTGTTCATAAATGGAGAACATCAGTTTCTGTGTTTTCTCACCTTTGCTTTTCATGGCCCCGCTGTTCCAGCAGAAAATCACCAAAGGTGTTGATAACAAAATGATCATGGCGACCAGAGTCAGAACCAGATAAAGCTGCAGACCTGCAGGGGAGTAAAAACAGAACAACTTGGTTTGATCAGGATAAAGTGAAAAATGTGGCTTTTCTGATCAACAGCTGATGATTTCCATTTTTGTTCCTGTTTGCAAGCACAACATTTAAATGTTTACATCCCTTTATGTCCCTCTGGATCTGTGATTAAAAAAGGTAAATGCTCTGTTTTGCAGTGTAAGCTTTGTGGATGTCTAAAGTTTGCAGCTTTAAGAGCTCAACATGAAATCTGCAAAAGTGATAAGGTTGGTCAAATAAGAGCTTATCTGTGGTTTTGCACAGGAAATTAAAAAGAAGTTTCAGTAAACAGTTAAAAACTCTCAGAAGGATGTGCATGTATGACTCGAATATGATGAGTAACTCATCTTTCATCCCAATTATTTAACTGTAATGTCAACTGATTAAAACCAGATCAGTCACAAAATTATTGTCTCTCAAAAAATGTCCAACATGTTAAAAAATTATTCTGAACAGAATTTAACTGAAGATGAAGAGAAAGAGTTTTACGGTAAAATCTTTGATTGTAACTGGAGTCGGTTTGCATCAGCAGCTTAGTTACATGATTAGTTGTTCTGGCCTTAGTTGGTTTTTAAAATGAGCAATTTGTAAATCATTTGAGAAATTATTATTTTGTCCTACAGCGTTTGCCATACAGGTCTTATGAAATTAACTGATGAACTCCATCTGTGGAAGCTGTTTGCTGGAGTTCATGTCACTAAAGATCCTGTCGAGAAAAGTCGAGCTCAGCCCACTTCCCCATGCTGGAGATTTTAGTTTAATAATAACAATAAATAAAGTTATCTTTAAAACTAATTACACAGGTGACATCAAGACCCAACAGTAGAGTCAGACGGTAATAAAATTAATCTGGTTGTGTGTGTTGTTATTGTGTCCTGCAAACTTTGCTTTAATTCTACTTTTTTCTATTTAATCATAAAAAATCATAATCAGGCAGAAAGAGAGTTATGAAACAGGAAGAGCAGGTTTCCTGGAGAAAGAGGAAGTTTCCAGCCTGCAGTGAATAAAAATAGTTCAGACTGCTCATTTCAAGGCATTAAAGGTTTAAAGAATAAAATCTAAACATTTTGAGGAATTGAATAAAACCCAGAGTAAAATACTTAAATTAATAATGATAACTTATGATTAAACCGATAATTAATATTGGTTTAACCAGTGGCTGATGTTGGTTTGATTATAAGAATATTTACACTTACTCTTATACTTATGGAAGTACTTAAAGGTGAAAGAAGTAACTGTAACATGGTGTCAAATAATTAGAATAATGGATTATTATTGGTTTCTTTTCAGAAATGTCTGTAATAACACATTATGATTATAAGAGTAACTAATAAGTAATGATTATTATAAAATTACAAATGAATGCTAAACCAGATAAACTAAAAGGTTATAAATGTGATTTTGACATTGAACTTGAAATGGTGTAAGATGTGTAACTGTAATTAAAGGTCACTGATGTTGTGTTGGAGGTAGATGGTAGGTGAAAGGTCAGGGGGAAAGAGGAACTGATTGGAGAGCGGAGGTGACCAAGGCCTTATTGCTGAACTTCAACTTTCCTAAGAAAAGGTTAGACACAAGAGGACTGTTGAGCAACCCTGGGTCATTAGAACAGACATCATGTCTCCAAGACGGTAATGGATATGAGATCATCGGTCCAAGCAAACCCTTTATAAGGTGAGTGCAAAGAGGAGTCTTTGGTTGGATCCTTCATGCAGCTTCGAGCCAAGATCGAGATGGACAAAGAACTCTGCAGCTGAAGAAGAGCCGGAGCCACAGAGCCGAAGACTGTTCTGCATATGGGGACCAACCCGTTAGCCCCGCAACATGTGGATTCAAATTGCATTTCTCTCATCAGCTGGGTTCGAGACCCCAAAGAAAAAGACCAAGGCAAAGATGAAGATAAAGACAAAGGCAAAGAACACAGGCAAAGAGGAAGAACTGGTGTGTTCCTTCCATGAGACCAGCTCTTCTACCTCTCCATGGACCAGAAAGATCATGAGACGAAGAGAAAGGAGCTACAGAGCTGCAAGACAAGAAGGGTGGGACATCTGGATGGAGGTCGTCAGAAACCAGGCTAGTCTGTCTCACGCCCAGCTTAAACAGAATGTCCTCTATATTCTCATCTGTAGTAATACTCTGGAGTTAGAGGCTTCTCGGACCCGTTAGACGGAGAGCTGGGAGCAACATCTCCCTCCTCTCAGAAGGGGAAGTAGAGAGAGAGACAAGGGGGGGGGGGTGTTGCGCAACAACAATCCATTTAAGTGAAACTTCTCCTGTTTGTCTGTTTTCCTTTTATTTCATTGCTAACATACAGCAAGTATTTGCATGCTGTCAGAAGGGATCCTCAACCTGTCACTCATAAACCTGTTTTCTCATCTTTTTTCTGCATTCTTCACCTCGTCCAACATCATTTTTTGTTCTGCATTGTCATTCTACGCCTGCTGGCTGGAACGTTAAGTGCCCTGGATGTAATAGTGGACGGTTTTCTCAGACCCAACCCCAAGGTTTCCTATGAGAATGTGGCTAAAAACTGGCACATTGTTATTGCTGCCTCACATCAGGAGAAGCCTGCCAAAACGAGAGCTCATATTCATCTCAACATCACAGGCGATGGACCAGGAGTGTTTGTTTGTTTATGCTGCTGCTGTTCAAGATCTGATCATCACACCATCATCATGGTGTGATGATGACGGAGCCATCATCACACCAGCAGAGTCAAAGGAGGATCTGGACTGTTTGAAACTGAACTTCTGTGAAATTTGCAACCCCCAATGGAACAGAACAATGGAGCGGCGCAGGTTTCTTTTTAGAAAGTAAAGACATTGAGAGCGTTGAATTTTTTAGCAGCGATTTGAAGATAAAAGTTAAGAACTGAAACTTTGGTGAGCTCACTGACAAACTCATCTGCCACAGAATAGTTTGTGCATCTCAGATGACTCTCAGGAAGGCTTTATTAAGAGACAATGACTGTAGTAAAAGTCGGATTAAAGAAATGACATAGGAGGGAAGCAAATCATTAGCTAGCCAAGCTAACACAGTTGATGTTGTATACCTCTCCGACAAACAGCAACAACGATCTGGGCCCCAGTCACATATTATAATTGACGACAATAATTGAGGAGGATCTCATGTTGCAAAAATAAAAAATGCCCAGGATTCAGAGAGCAGTGCTGCAAGTGCAGGAAAATGAATCATTGCGAAAACTGCTGCAAACCTCCAAATTCTGCCAAGACATACAATCAGTACATGATGTTGCTGTTGAGCAGCCGACTCTAAACGACACTTTCTATGTGGAGGGCACTGAGGTTGGCAGCATCACACCGAAAGCCGATATTGAGCAGGAAGGTTATGTCACCATCGACATTAATTATGTTCCCATTGAACTTAAAGCTGAGACAGGAGCAAAATGAAACATGTTTTCCCTCCACACATTTGAAAGAAGAACAAATAGAGAACAACTTACCAACTGCTGAAATCCACCCAACCTAGATGCATTTGGTGGTAACAGGATTCAAACTAGCAACCTGGTCACCCTGCCATGCGATTTCAAAGATCTACATCATTCACTGAACTTCTTCATAGCAGACAAGGAAGTACAACCCCTACTGGGTTTTTAACATGCACAGACCTGGAAATCAACAAACTAAATCCTGAAGTTCATCATGTTAATGCAAAGAGTGACAACACCTTCAAAAACAAAATCATCTCACAAGACAGAGATTTATTCAGTGATAAACTGGGAGAGCTTCCTATAACATACTCCATGACATTAAACCCAGATGTGACACCCATGGTGGTGATGCAGGACAATGTTAAAGCTGAACTCAACCGGTTGGAAAGTAATGGTGTATTAACTGTGGTCACAGAACCCACTGACTGGGTTTTCTCACTGGTAGCAGCAGTTAAACAGGACAAGCTAGAAATCAGGCTCTGCATAAACCCCTAAAACCTCAACTGGCCTTGAAAATCCCTCAATATCCCATGTGGAGCGTTAAAGAAACGGCTGAAACATGTCAGGAGCAACCATGTTTTCTGTGCTGGATGCCAAAAACTCATTCTGGCAGGAGCGACAAAAAATAATCCCTGCTGACGACATTTAGCACATCTTTTGGTCGATACAGATTTCTGTGGATGCCCATTGGAACCAACTCTAGGCGCCTTAGTTTCAGTCAAAATGACTATTCAGCCATTCATTTTGGATAATTTTATGCTCCCAACTTAATGTAAACTGCTTAAAGGTTGATGCTTTCCTGATAGCATGACTAAGTATCAGTATAGAGAACAAAGTCCATTAAGATATGAATGAGTGAGTCTGGTGTTGAATAACCTGAATGGTTAGCTCTAACATCAACATTTAAATGAATTAGAATGGAATCAGGGAACCAGCTTCTCATCCAACATCAGTGTCTGGCCTCAGATGTTCTTCTGGAACAATGATCAGATATTCATAGAAGGTTTGAAGCTGTGATGGCAGCAAAGGGAGAACAAATATTCCTTTCAAACTCTATGGATTTATAATGGGATGTCAAAAAAGTTCATCATGTCATTTATGTGGATACTGACATAAATTCAGAACAATAACTAATGGAGCCATTGGAACATTTATATTTAAGACATTCTCAGATTATTAAATAGTTTTTTAAAGTGCTTTACATTTTAAAGCAATTTTTGGGTTTGGGAATTCTGTAGTGTTGACAAATTTGTGGTTGAAGTGTGAATATTCAACACATTCTCACTCCCAACTCGTCACATATTGACGCCACCAGCACAGAGACACAACGCTGTAAGGTCTGGATTAACCGAACAAAACAAAGAACGCTGCGAGGTGATAGATCAAATCACATTAATAGCAAAAAAATTAAGACCGGTTCCTTCATGAGTTCCTCCACTCCAGCAATTGCAAGTTCAAGAACATTTCAAATCTGTCGATCCAAAGAAATCTAGAGTTCATTTTTCAGTTTCTTTAAAAACTTGTGACAGGCTAATGTTTTCACACCAGAGTCAAAATGATGAACATTGGTTTGCTTCAAGTTTGCTCAATTTCCCCTTTTTATCACTGAAGTTTTTGTGTAAGCAAGGCGATGCATGAAAAGTTTTGCCTTTGTGTAACACTTTACAACAAAGCAGATATTGTCAAACCCATTGTTTTTACTTGTTGATTTTATGAAGATTTTATAATCTGTGAACATGTAAAAGACAAAGGAACTGGATAACTGGAGACATAGATACAATATGCTAGTAAATTATTGATTAAAAAAATTACATTTTGTAAATAATAAATGAAACAGGTTGTGAGTTTATTTTCAGGTGTGACAGTGTGAGATGGAAACAGCAGTGTGTGTGTTATAACTCACCTTTCTGTTGATGGAGGTTTTTCCTCTGGCAGAAAATCAGCAGAGCCGTCGCTAACAAGACGATCAGGACGGGAAGACTCAGACCCACATAAAGCAGCTGATCTGTTTTATCTGTTTTAATACAAATTAATACTTTTGGTTCTCTTTGTTCTGTTTCTGAGCCACAAACATGAAACCCACTTAGAGTAATCTAGAACCATCGCAGTTTCATGTTGACATCTGAAATTCTGCTACATTAAAATTTAAATGTTATAACCCTCTAATTGCTTTGTCAATATTGTTAATTTGCAGCAATGTAAGAAAATAAAAAAATAAATAAAAAACATGAACAGATTCTTTACCTCTGGGTTCAGATGATGTTGTGGTTTGTTGGATGGTTGTAGATGAAAATGAAGTTATTGCTGTAGAAATTAAACCTTCATGATACCAGTGAAGATGTTTGTCTGTGTGAGTCTCAGTTTGAACATGTTGGATGATTTAATCAGTTAAAAACATCTGAACTCAGATTTAAACCCAGTTTGATGTTATTTGGATCAGAAGAAGCTGTCAGTGAGCAGAGTTTACTGTCAGAGACACGAAGGAACATTTTCAGGAGAGAAACTCACCTTCAGTCACATCCAGATGAAATTCATGATATCGAGATCGGTTTTTACCCAAACCACATCGGTACCGTCCTGAATCAGATCTTTTCAGGTCTGAGATGCTCACATACAGAGAAGCTGAAGTATAATCTGATTCATATAAAGTGCTGTATCTGCCTTTATCAGCTCTGTTTTCTGTTGTGTTAATCAGAATATTTTCTCCTTCACAGTTTTCCTTACAGAAGATTATCGGGTTTTCAATTAAATTAACTTTACATTCAACTGTGATGTTTTCTCCTCCCATTCTTGCATGAGTTTCTGCAGCTTCTCCATCCTGCAGAGCTGCTGAGAGGATAAACAGTGATTACTGTGATATTCAGCAGCTGGAAGAGAAAATATATTTTATAAATTTAACTGGAGATACGAGAGTAAATTAACATTGACTCCAACATTTTAAACTAATTCTAATAAATTCCCCAAACTTTTATGTTGCACATCAACCTTCTGGTTTCTTTGTTCCACCTGGTTAAAACTTCAACTAAGAAATTAAATTTTGTTTAAAAGTTAAGATCATTTAGTTTTTATTTTTGTTTTCGTCTTTGTAGAACCCAGCTCTGTTCTGAAGATTTTATCGTCGTGTCTGTGATGACGTTTTGGTCTTGCAGCACTTCTGATAGTTTCTGTTTATGCTTCCTTTTAGTTTCTTTAAATCTTAAAGCAAAACTTTGTTTCAAATTTGCCAAAGCAACAAACTCTGAGTTCTAAAAAGCTGTACATTTATTTAAAACTAATTTTTAAGCATTTCAACAACTTCCTGTTAGTTTTCTGCTTTGTACTGAAATATTCTGACCATCGAAACAGAAAGAAACTGCATTTGTGCAACATTAATAATGGCTAATTTGCAAATAAATTAATGGTTTGACAGGCTTTGCATAATTTAGTAAGCCTTAGATTGAAGCTGTTTATATTCAAACTGATCAACAGGTGCTACTACAGAAACCAACATGATGCATCTAGTGAAATAGATGGCTTAAAATCTTTTAGCAAAGTTAAGAAAAACTTCCTAATACACATCCTTCCAGTCCTTCAATTGAACGAATGAAGGACTGAAAGCAGAGAAACTGATATAAATAAAATAATGTACTCACTGAGGAAGAAGAGGCAGAGCAGAGTGAGACAGACCTTCATCCTGAGCTGCTGATGGTTTCTAACTGCTTCTCTTCCTGCTTCACTGATAAACTAGAAACTTCTCTGAAGGATGCAGTTCCTCCTCTGAACACCAGAGGCTGCTAAAGTTTCTGTAGGAGATTATTCTTAATCAGATCAAAGAATCCTCTGGATTTCTTAAATCTCAAAACGTTTCATTTCACAAATTCTGCAGCCCAGATTTGTCCTTTAAATAGAAACTGATGCTGAAATTAGAAGCTGTATGCTTCTAATTTTTTTAATGCTGGAGGTCCTTGATTAGCTTGCGATAAACACATTTATCCTCATAATTTTAAAAGGTTTACAATAATCTAGCAGCTGAATTTATTCATGTTTTAAAGTGAGCATCAGCGTGTCTTACCACAGAAACCAACAGGAAGAGACACTGATCACATTTAGGGCCATTTGAAACAAAGTCCACTTCCTGCAGAAGGTAGAAAAACTGATAAACTGAAAGGATGAAGCAGAGGAACTGATCAAAATAAAATAATGAGGGCACTCTCCACTTTATTTTATTTCTGCATTAAAAATTGTGAGTCTTTGAAATTAAAATTATATTCCATCAGTAAATTGTCTTGTTGTAAGCTAACTTTTACAGCCATAAGAAAATAGGATCACACTGTTAGTTTAAGCAAAGGTTACTGACGTTATTTTTAAGGTATTTACGTCACTTCACACCTTCAGCAGTTTGTTCCTCCAGCGACTTTTTCGCCATAAAAATGTATTTCTTTCTAAGCAAATAAAGTGTTTCAGCACAAACACTGTTAACACTCAACACTAAAATGTCTTAAGAATTTTTCAAAAATAATGTCACTTTTTATTTAGCAATATATTTATGAACAAATACTGTTTGCACAGTTAAAAATTGAAGACGTGAAAGTTTGTTTAACCAAAGTCTGAAAAAATATTCTATTGAATCATAAAAAATATTTTATTTGATCCACAGCAAAACTTGTCTGTTAAACAGAAAAAAAGCAAAAAGCAGATAATTTTCATTAACCAGCATATTGCATATAAAAAACAAACAAAACTATACAATATACATATCCATCCATTTTCTTTACACCCTTGTCCCTCAGTGGGGTCGGGGGGTTGCTGGTGCCTCTCCAGCTCACGTTCCGGGCGAGAGGCGGGGTCACCCTGGACAGGCTGCCAGTCTGTCGCAGGGCAACACAGAGACAAACAACCATGCATACACACACTCACACCTAGGGGCAATTTGGCCAATTAACCTGATAGTCATGTTTGTGGAACCCACACATGCACAGGGAGAACATGCAAACTCCATGCAGAAAGACTTCTTGCTGCAAGGCAACAGCTCAACCAACTGCGCCACTGTGCAGCTCTAAAATACATATGTATACATACTATTGTTTTACTAAAACCCTAGTGAATGAAAATAATTTTATAAAAACAGTTACATTATTATTTAGCCAAGTGAGGAGATGTATTTAATAATTTAGCTTATCTATAATTTATAGGAGACTTTCCTGCAAGTTTTATTTTTTATCATTTTCTTATGAAAACATGAGACTAAATGTTTTTCATTTGTACTTTGAGCTCTGATTGTTTCAGAGTTTAGTTCAGGAATGAACTGCAGATATTTTTTTCAGCAGATGATTTATTCTCTGTCTTTTCTGATTTCTTCTCTCTGGGTTCATCAGCTTTTATCTTCTCTTTGCCTCCTAACACAAACACTTTCAAATAGGAAATAAAAAAAAATCCTAATACAGCAATACAGACCCACTTTGAGTTTAAAATTGGCAAATATAAAAATAATTGGTTCTTAAGGTTCCTGTCTTTGTCTGTGTAAATGTTGACATTTTTATGGAAATGTATTTATTTTTAGTTTTCCTAAAACCATCTCAGTGCTGCTGAGTGGCTTCTGTAGAGGATTTTTCCTTTTGGTCATAATGGAGGGTTGCTATGGTAACGTTTGTATATCCCATTGAAATAAGATACAGAAGCACCACAAAAACGAGCTTTCGTGAAAATTTTAACTCACGATAATGACTTAACTGGAGCCCTGAGCTTGTTTCTCTGCAACGAGACGGTCCCATCTGGGAGTGATGGGAGACACAATGACACCCAAAGTGTTGCTTATATCCACAGCCTGCTTGGTCTCTACGTGGCAAAGCAGTTTGAAGCTTCATGGCCTCATTAGCAGCTGGTCGCCGCATGTTGCACAGAGCGGCTTAATGTTTGACTCACCTACCGGTCCAGGATAAATTCATTCTCCTGTCTCTTCTCTGGGCCTTTTCCCCTTTGCAAAGAAACTTTCCACAGACATCTGTTTCTTACTCATTTTACTGTTTGTGGGCTCAATGTTGGCGCCAAATAACCAGACTTCCAATGATTCACTTCCTGTTGAAGAGCCACCTGGTGGCTGAAGAAAAATCCATATATAAACGGCTTGTAGTCCGGAAAATATGGTATATGAAAAAAAAAAAATCTAAATGCTCTCTGGTATTGTTCAGGGGGCCGGACCAAATGTGGAGGCGGGCCGGATCCGGCCCGCGGGCCGTAGTTTGGGGACCACTAACCATGAATGTCCTACTTACCCCGCCTTACAAGAACAGTAGGTGTCAGTGATCTTGTCCACAGCTATATTTATTAGGGTTGTAGTGATACAATAATTTCACGATACGATACGATATTCTGGTCACAATACAATATGTATCACGATATTTGTTGAGCAATACAATTCGCTACGATTGAGTGCATTTTTACAATTTTCTGAAAGATTTTAGAAGGACAGAGTGATTTTAGTGACATTTTGTGTTCCATAGACTTGAATTTAGTTAACTGAAAATTGATTAAAAGCACCAACTACACAATACCTGACTCTGATTGGACAGTCTAACAGTCTGCAGCTGGACAAAATGAATCAAAGATGCAGTGAGAGAATTAGTTTCTGTCATTTAATTCATGTGGATTTGACATAAAACTCAAAAGTTTAAACGGTAATCCAGGAGCAGAGTGGGGAGATTATCAGAAAATACAAATGATTGCACTTACGTTTTTTTTCTTTTGGACACTGTGGCTGGATTTTGGAGAAAAATGCAGCCACAAATGCAGTCTTTTGGACTATGGGGAAAAAGGCTTTTCTACCTTGGCTCCCGGAGTTAGCCGTGGCTGTAAGCTGCTTTCTTCTAACTGCTAAAGTAGTGGCTCCGCCTCACCCCGTAGTGATGACTCCCTGCAGCTACGCAGCTCTCTGAGTAGCTGCCTCTCAGACTGCCAGCATCTCATAGTACTCTCAGTCTCTGATACTTTTTGTCTGTTGCTAATAAGAATGATCGACCAGTCATTGTTTTCATGGAAATCCTCACTGCGCCGCGGATTCCGGCTGGAGGTTTTTCCTCTTCATCTTCCTGCTCAAAACACAGCGCCGCTGCATGCCCGGATGTTATCAACCCATGTTCATTCTTCAGGTAATCCTTACAGAACAGAAACCGCTAAGCTAAAAAACTAATTACGAAGTGAATGCCACCCATTTGCATTAATTTCGCGATCTCACTGCTTTTGCAGCTGCTCCGTTCGCGCCGCTACTCCGTTCCGCTTCTCTTTCACGGTTACTTGTGTAACTTTACTTAGTTTCTCAGCAACAAAATACAGCCCATCGTTATTTATGGAAGATTTTACATTTCCAAAAACACAGGAATCTAATGTTTCGTTTCGTACGTTTGGAAGCTCATTCCCTCTCACATAATCGGAAAAGCCGGGGAATGGCGCCAGTTTTGACATTTCTCTGACATTCGGAAAAATATGATTTACTAATTTTAGCATAACTCCGGTTATACTTGGCCTATTAACACAATTTAAAAACTGGTGTGTAGTTTATAATGTGCACTTTAAGCTCAAGTTGAAAGTGAGACTGAAGGAGGCAGAGTCTTGCTGCTATACCGTAACAAACTAGACGTTAAAAAGAACTATAAGGCTATGGGCCCATATGGTTTAACGGATCGATACTCGTGGATGAAAAATCGATACTTTCCGAGGGCGAAAAATATTGATATATATCGCCGAATCGATTTATTTATACAGCCCTAATATTTATGCTGAGGGTGTGAGGATCTGCTGTTTTCCTCATCGACCGGTAGCATTTAGCTGCGGCGCGCACAATGTTGGAGGCATCGCGCGGCTCAAACACCTTGATGTCGTCCAAAAAAGATGACATGAACTTGTTGGTTCCCCTGTCCATTGTCGTGGCTGATATTTTTTGAAATTCCGGCAGAAATGCTACACTAATTGATTCAGAAATACTCTGCAGAGAGTCAGTCAAAATGAAAAATGCCATGTTTACACATAGAAACTAAGAACCGCGAGACTTTGCTTGTGAGACATGTAGCCATGTGGGACCTTAGAGGGGCGTTTCAGGGTGGAGCTTGGTAAGGTCCATTTGTTTAACTACAGTCTGCAAAATATTCCTGCTAAGTCTTATATAATTTAGTTATTGGCTAAACTGCAAATGTACATTAGGAAACATAAATTGTTGTTTTAGCTGAAAACAATTGAAAATAAGTTTATCATGAAAACGGTTACAGCACTGCGATTAGGTCATCTTTCAAACATCTTCAGTAATATTCAGTGGAGGAACATATTTTAGCCAAGTTTTAGACAACTATAGAAAACTTTCCTTGTAAAAACATGAGACTAAATGTTCTTCATCTTTACTTTGAGTCCTGATTGTTTCAGAGTTTAGTTCAGCAGTAAACTGAAGAGATTTCCTCAGCAGATGAATTGTTCTGTCTGCCCTCTTTGGTTTCCTCCCTTTCTGGATTGATCTACAGGAAGAAAAAGAAGAAGAGGAGGAGTTTCAAAGAGACAGTTTCATAAAACTCTAATGAAATTCAGGTGTTTTATAAATATTCAGACTCACCTACGAGACGTCATCATTCTCAGCTTCCACAGCAGAATCTGAAAAACATTCAAATCAGAGAGATGAAACTTCTGATTTAAAGAGATCAGGAGACTTTCTAGGAACTAGAAGCAAACTTGTCTTGTATTCTCTCTATCCTTCTTTCCTTTTAAACCTTTCCCGCCACTTTTATGTCCATAATGCAGTAATGATCCAGTTGCAAATCCGTATTGATTCAGAAATAAATTCTTCGTGCTGCACAGCCCAAGAAGGCATGTTAAAAACTAAACGGTCTGAGCCAAACCAAGCTCTGCTGATTGATGCTACGGAGCATGATGGGTAGACTTTGCTCTGATGCAACAAACAGAAACATTTTCCAGAAATGCTGCAGCTAAAACATTAAACTAAATTAAATGTTCATGTTCATCTTTGTGACGTAGGAGCCGTCACGAGCCGGGACTTAATTATGAGTCCGTGTCAACATGGGTACAAATACAAAATATCGCTAACTAACTTCTGTTCCAGCTTACACTGACGCGGTTCATCGTGGGTGCACACGCGGTGTTCCTGCTTCAATTAGCATCCATCCATGTTTTCACTTCCAAACGTTTTACTGGTTTTGTTTTCAAGCAGGGTTATTTCCGGGTGTGGTGCGCCAGGAGTTAGGTGATGACGTAGTGACGTCATCGGAACATACTGAGTGTTCTCTACTAAATTATTAAATTGATTATTGTATTTGATTACAAGTTTGTTTATTTATTTTATTATTATCATTATTGTTTTGTATCCTTTAAGAGTTATTAGAAGTAATTGTTTTTGTTTGCTCGGTTGGTCTTTCTGTGGGCGGAGCCTGTGGCTTTAAAAGCAGGGCTCTGCGCCACAGGTAGTCCGTCTGTGGCTAGACTCCTGCCATGTCACAGTGAAGGTGATGGACTCTTTCCTTGAAGGTACTGCTGTTTGTTTTTTGACCTGCCAGGACGTCCTTGTATATATTTTTGCACCTGCCATCTTTGTCCACTTGAAGAGCTAAATAAATTTCATCAAAGTGAACTCTGGCCTTGGGCAGTCATATTTCTGTTTGTCTAAGTCATATGAGAACCCCGTCACAAACTTTAACATAATTTAAAATTTATGTTAAAATTTGTTTAACATGTCAGCAAAGTTTTTGCAAAGATCTGGTTTTAAACCATTAATTTGATTAGAATGTTTCTATTAAAGAATTTTCATATAATATTCATCAAACCAAGACCTTTTCTATTGGACAATTTTATGCTTTAAAATGATCTTTCTGCCAGGTTTTCAGTATAATATGTGGAGGAATTTAATTTGATAGATGTACATAGAAGCTAATTCTGATTAATGCCCCATGTTACTCCCCATAGATGCCCCTTCCTACTATGACTACACACCAGTGCAGAGAACAAAGTCTATTAATATATAAATGAGGAAGTTTGGTCTCAAAGACCCTGATTGGCCTGAGCCTGAACACATTTTAAATGAATTAGAGTAAAATCTGGCAGTCAGGCTCTCTTCCAACATCAGTGTCTGACCTCATAAATGCTGTTCTGGAATAGGAATCTTACCAGAAGAGTTGAAGTTGTTATGGTAGCAAGTGGTGGACCAACATCCTTTTTAAACTTTATGAATTTATAATGGGATGTTGCTGAAATTCCTATAAAGGATAGAATTGATATTTACGCATTAGAGTTGATATTGGCAGGCGTTCAGACAAATCCCCTCTGAGCAAATAACATTTACATAAACTAAGAGAAACACTAGGCTTTTTGAGAAAGACCTGGTGTACGCACCAGTATCCACTGAGATATTGGTGCATACTGGGTAACTTTTTGTATTTATCAGTCATTTAGTTCTTTTTTTAAAGTTTATTTATTCATTTTACAGTAATTTAGCTTAAAAAACTCCGACAGAGTTCAGCTATAAAGACAGAAACTGTATAATATAGATTAGAGCAGAGGTTCCCAAACTGTGGGGCTCGCCCCCTACGGGGGGCACCGTGGCATTGCATGGGGGGCGCGGGAAGCCATCTGGATGGAAAAAAAAGACATGAACGCTGTATGCACTGGGTTTTTACATAAGAATGGCCAACTCTCTGTTATTCCTCTGTCAATTTGATACAGTAGAGGCTTCCAAACTTCCCATATCTGTGTCCTCTGTCACTTTTATCAGCAGTTAAAACTGTTTAATCCGTTGTTAACATGTTGTAACCTGTTTTTCCGAGCCGCCTTTAAACGCAACGTGAGCGCTACGACGCTCGCGCTGGGTTTACACCTGTGCAGCAGTGAAGGAGACCTGCTGCTGCTGTGCAAATATGCAGGTTTGTGTTAGAATCATGGCAGCAAACCAGCAAAACACAAAGAACTTTTCACAGTTTTTCCCCCAAACTAACCGACTGAGTTCAGTAAAGCTGTTGGATGCAGGTAATGTTAGCTGAAATATGACTAGATAATATCAATACAGCACCTTAAGCTTAACAAGTAGCCTGTAGGCTACCGATGTTGTTGTCTATGTTCAGCTACGTACATTCATTTTGCTCCCAAAAAAGTCAACCTGGCTTTAGCCTGTTCCTTTTTTGGTAAATTATCTGTTTGTTTATTGTTATTTTTTCATTATTTTTTGTTTCCTGTGTATAATTAGACAATTTACCAAAATAAAGTGAACTGAATGATTGATTGAATTGAATTAATTATCTGCAAAAATAAATAAATAAATAAAAAATCACATTTTAGGAAAGTAAATGAATTTGATAGTTTAAAGTTGGGTTTGGTTTCAGAGCTTGATAGTTAATTTTCTATAAGAAATTTAAAAACAGCAGTGTGTGTTATAACTCACCGTTGTGTTGATGGGAGCGTTTCCTCCACTAGTAAATCATGAGAGCTCTCTGTAACAAGATGATCAGCATGGCCACGCCCACATAAAGCATCGAATCAGTTCCACCTGTTTTAATACAAATTAACATATTTGGCCCAGAACCACATTAAACCCAGTTAGATTATTCCAGAATTATTGTAATAAGTTGATATCAACTATTCTGTTCCCTTAAAATTTTAATTTTTTGGCCCTCTAACTCTTTTGTCAACATTATTGATTTACAACAACTTAATAAAATCATAAACACACTATAACAAACCAACCTCATGAAAACATGAGCAAATACTTTACCTTTGGGTTTGACTGCTCTGTTCTTTTGCACGGCTGAACTCAAAGATGTTGCTGTTGTTTTTACAGATGTTGACGACAGAAGCACTGATGTAAAATTTCCCAGAGTCGAGTTTGAGCCTGAAGTGCTTGAAGCTGTGAGAAATTAAACATTCATGATACCAATGAAGATGTTTGTCTCAGTTTGAACATGTTGGATGATTTAATCAGTTAAAAACATCTGAACTCTGAGTTAAACCCAGTTTTATGTTATTTGAATCAGAAGAAACTGTCAGTGAGCAGAGTTTACTTTCAGAGACATGAAGGAACATTTCCAGGAGAGAAACTCACCTCCAGTCACAATAAGGTCAAAATCAGAATACTGTAACGGTCCTCCCTTGTTGTACAAAGCACATCGGTATCGTCCTGTGTCTGACTGTCTCAGATCTTTGATGCTCACATTCAAAACACCAGTGCCATCAGCAAAGCTTTCATACTCAAGGGAGTATCTGCCACTCTGAGCTTTGTTTTCTATTGTGCTGACCAAAATTTTTTTTTTACAGTTTCCCTTACAAAAGAACTTTCCTTGTCCTAATAACGGAGCTTTACATCCGAATTTGATGTTTTGTCCTTCTTTTCTTCTAACGGTCATCACACCGGCTCTGGTCTGCAGAGCTGCTGAGAAGATAAACAATCAGTAATTACTGTGATGTTCACATATTTTTTGAATTTAACTGAAGATGTCAGAACAAATTAACATTGACTCCCATATTTCTAATTTTAATACATTCCCAAACTCTTCATTTTGCTAAACAACCTGGTTTCTTTGTTCCACCATGTACTTAAATCACTAACTGAGAAGCAAATCAAAGCTTGTTTAAAAGCTAAAACATTAACATCATTGATTTATTTATTTTTTTCTGTTTTGTTTTCAAGTTCTCCAAATCAACAAACTCTGAAGTTTCTAAAACTGTACATTTATTTAAACTAATTTTATAGCATTTTAACAATTTTCTGATGGTTAGTTTTCTGGTTTTGTGCTGAAATAATCTGATCATCAATACAGAAAAGACATTAACTAGTCCAATTAGCAAAAAAAAAAGTGATTTGACAAGCTTTGGATGATTTAGTTGGCCTCACATGAAACTTTTTATATTTAAAACGGATCATCAACTTGTTTTACTACAGAACCAACAAAAATGAAACAGATGAAACTAGTTAAACACACGGCTTAAAATCTTTTAACAAAGTTGGAATTCTCTGATAAAATGTGAGGAACTGAAAGGATGAAGGACTGAGAGCACAGAAGATGATAGAAATAAATGTACATGTACTCACTGAGGAAGATGAGGCAGATCAAAGTGAGACAGACCTTCATCCTGAGCTGCTGATGGTTTCAGTTTCTCTTCCTGCTTCACTGAAACCAGGAACTTCTCTGTAGGATGCAGTTCCCTCTCCGAACACTACTACTTTTATTGCAGAGTTAAAGTTTCAAGTAGATTATTCCTCATCATATGAAAGTGTTTGTTTTCCTTCTAGCAATCTGTTGATTTAATTTACAGACTTAATATAACAGAGAGAAAAGCTTGTGTGTGTCTTTGTGTGAGTTTTGATCAAAATGATTGTAGTGATGGTTGTAGGTGTTTATGAGATTTTTGGTCAATGCGTTTGTTTGGAGCCACCTAGTGGTGTGATGAGTGACTGCATGCAACTGGTCCGTCAGGCACTCTCGCGGCTTCCCCCGTCTACCTCCACCAGCTGAGGAGCGCTGCTGGAGGTAGGTGGGGGAGAGGCAGGTATTCACTTCTTTTTTTACTTAGGTCATATTTTCTAGTTCAACAAATAACGAAGTACTGTAAGAATATTTAACATTTACAAATATAATTTGTAAAGTTTTCTCGTGGTTGGGCTGGAAAAATGTGACCCTGTGAGTGGGAGCTGGGCCGGTTGGTGTTCATGGCTGACCACTCGGTTTTGTGAATGTTTTGACTGTTAACTGGTGTAACAGCTGTTTTTGCTGTTAGTGTTATTTTTGATTGATTCATTGAGGAAGAAGAATGTTTTTTTAAAATTGTATTATTATAATTATACTAATAATATTATTATTTAATAATTATTATTATTGTTATTGTTATTATTATTTTGATCGTATAATTTAAAACAATAACAGTTAAATTTCCAAAAACAAAACATTCTTATTCAATGAATCAATCAAAAATAACACTAACAGCAAAAACAGTAAAATAACAGACAGCTGTTACACCAGTTAACAGTCAAAACACAAAACATTTTTCTACATATATTTATATATCAACAAATTCACAGTTTGAATCCACCTAGCACAACAAAGAATGAAAAACTCCTCACAATGTGACTGTCTGCACCCAGTGGACCGACATGCTGAAAAATAAAAGACACATTTAGCGCCGTGACCGAGTGGTCAGCCACCGGCCCAGCTCCCACTCATAGGGTCACATTTTTCCAGCCCAACCACGAGAAAACTTTACAAATTATATTTGTAAGTGTTAAATATTCTTACAGTACTTCGTTATTTGTTGAACTAGAAAAATATGACCCTAAGTAAAAAAGGAGTCTCGCATCTCGCACCTACCTCCAGCAGCGCTCCTCAGAATTCTGGTGGGGGAAGCCGCGAGAGTAACTGACGGACCCGTTGCATGCAGTCATTCATCACACCACTAGATGGCTCCAAACGCAGTGACCAAAACTCTTATAAACACCTACAACCATCACTACAATCATTTTGATCAAAACTCACACAAAGACACACACAAGCTTTTTTTTCTCCGTTACATTAAGGTTATTTAGGCAATAGTGAAGTTCTGGTGATGCTCTCTGATCGTACTGGAAACATTTTAAACTTCAAACAGAGTGTCTGGTGGCAGTTTAAACAATTGTACAGAAAAATGAGGAGTTGTCTTATCTTATTATAAGTAAGGCTTTGGGTACAAGATTTCAGTTTTCATGTTTGTAGTTTTCATGTTTGTAGTTTTCACTGTTAAGAAAATCAAACTTTTTCTTTCTTGTATTTTATGTTTTTGTCTGATTGAAGGTCCAATGTGTACAGTATGACAAAATGAAAAAAATAATGACTAAATTCAGACATGTGAAGTTGTGTTAAAGTAAATAAGACCAAGAAACAATACAAACATTCTAACATACAATAATTCTAAAACATAAATATACTTGGGAATTGAAAACTGGCCCCCAGGCCTTGGATTGCTCTCCATGTAGCATTACTGTGTTCTGTTTCAACCGATGCATTCAAAAAAAAAGTCTCAAGACATGCTTTTTTAGACAGGACTATGGCTAACTTTTTTTTTTTTTTTTTTTAGTTTCTTTTTGCTTTCGACTTCTCGTGTCTGTGAAAGGTGATATATAAAGTTTACTTACTTGCTTACAAATATAAAGTAACATAAAGGCTGTGAGGACATTACATGTAACACCCAAGAAACTTTTGTTTCTATTTTTACTGTTTACATCAGTTCTTAGGGGTTCTAACGGTCCGTTTCTGTGCATATTTTAACATTATCCTGTAAATTTGTTTTTGCCTAAAACCGTCTCAGTGCTGCCCTCTTTGGTTGAACAGTGGTTACTGCAGTTGAATTTTCCTACTGCTCACAAAGGTACACAGATGAAACCTCTCGGCTCATCACCTCTTTTAGCCATGCCCCTCAGTGTATCGTTAAGTAGCTAAAAATTAAGGACGTGAAAATTTGTTTAACCAAAGTCTGAAAAAATATTCCAGCTGAATCATAAAAAAATATTTTATTTGATCCACAGCAAAACTTGTTCAAGTCTTTTAAACAGAGAAAAAGCAGAAAGTAGTGAAATTTCACTAACTACCAGTGTATTGCATATAAAAAATAAACAATATGAAATACATATGTATACATTCTGTTGTTTAATTAAATACCTATTGAATGGAAATAGGTTCATAAAAACAGTGACAGCGATTAGATCATCTTTCAAACATCTTTTGTTTGAAAGGAGATCATTCAGTAAAGGAACATTATTTAGTGAGGAGCCACATATTAAATAATTTAGCTTATCTATGATAGGAAACTTTCTTGTAAGTGTCATTTGGTCATTTTCTCAAACACATGAGACTAAATGTTCTTCATCTGTACTCTGAGTTCAGGAACAAACTGCAGATATTTCCTCAGCAGATGATTTATTCTGTCTGTTCTCTTTTATGATTTCCTGTCTCTGGGTTGATCAGCTTTTATTCTGTCTGACCTTCATTTTCTCCTGTGTTTTCTGTGTTTATGCTACTGTCTTGAATGTTTTATTTAGTTTATGTTTTATTCTTCTTCCAAAGTGTAAAGGGAAATACTTATCAAATATTTGTCTTCCATTTCCCCCTATTGTTTTGTATTTTAACTCATTTATACCTAAGGCTGACATATTTTGTGTGTATTTTAGTTATTATCAGTGTGCAGTGTTTTATGTTTCACTCCACACTAATTCAACACAACCCATCAGAACAACCACAGCGGCTGATCTGACTATAGCAGGAAGTCCGAAACAAAGATAATAACAAAAAGCTTATCTTACAACTGTAATCATTAGCATGATTTTCAATATCAGCTAGCAAATAATTAACTTGACAAATATGTTGAAGTACTTCTGTTGGAGCCTATAAAGTCTATTCTCTCAGTGTATGGACTTTAGAACTGGGTGATGTTCTCTAGCTTCTTGGTTTAAGTCAGAACGCCAGCAGCAGTGGTTCTGGATCTGATTGATTTGTTAGGTAGACCTGTAAAGACACTTTTGCAGTAATCAATGTGACTCAAGATAAACACATGGATGAGTTTCTCTAGATCTTGTTGAGATTTTAGTTCTTTAATCCTGGGAATGTTCTTCAGGTTATAGAAGACAGACTTTGTAACTGTCTTTATGTGACTCTGAAGGTCCATCTCTACATCCAGATTTCAGGCCTGATCTCTCGTTTCCAGCTGTGATAAATGAGTATCGAATGTTCCAATAACCTTCATAATGGACTGATTTTGGTTACGTCTCTGTTGTTGAGTCCATATCAGCAAAGCTCTGGTTCTAAAGTAATGGTGGAATAAATAGCAGGTGACCCGTTGCCATGGCTACCAGAGCTCATAACTGAGGTTCTGAGTAGGTGATGTTATCTGAAACACCAAGATGGCCGCCATTGGATCCGGTGTCGTCGTTCACCATCTGCACTTCAGAGTACTCTGCTTCTTCTTTAGCCTGGAAGAAAACAAGGAGAAAAGTTTTATTTTGTTAATTTATACATTAAAATGTTTCTACAAGCAGAATTTAGAATAGCTAAATAATTAATTAGTTATTATTCACAAATGTTCACAAAGAGTTTCAGTCACTATGTGCAGAGCTGGTAAAGACAGATCTGCAGCAAAAGGAGATTCAACAAAGCTGGATACTTTTGCACATCATATGTTTTTTTACCACTTTGTGTTGGTTTTCAACATAAAACTTCAATTGTAGTTTAAACTGCTCTGTTTTCTACAAGTTTGCATGGATATCACAACTTCAAGAAGTTAAAGTGAAACCCAGATTAAACAATATTTATTAGAAACACATCAGTTCATCAGATTATTTAAAATGCTTTTAGAGGATATTAAAAATTAAATCTTTATCAAATAAAATTATCACAAATATATTGTGCTTCTGACACAAGAGAGTAAAATCAAATTTTTATGACATATAAGAAACTAAATTGCAAATCTTTTTTATTCACTTGCAAATGCATCCAATCATAATTATACTGTAGGACATTGGAATGGCTTCCCATATTCTGTAAGTCAGTAAATGCAAAAGAGAAAAAGCCTGATAATCAAAAAAGTTTATCATTTTATGAATAAATCTACTGAAAGTTACCTTGTTTACAGGATTTTGAGCAAAATATTAAATGTTTTACCATGAAACATAAAACGAAACACTCAGAGCTCAGACGTCCCCCGCTCTGCGATAGTCAAACTATACTTTGTATTTTTAGCTCAAACTGAATGACAAAAATCAAGAAAACAATATTATTATTACTGTCCTTCCACTTACTTGGCACTGCGGTTCGCTGGCCAGGCTGTATATTGCGTTGCTTTCAGCTGCGTTTGGTTTGTTGGGTTGGACAGAAACGTAAACTGAAGATATTTCCCCAGCAGGAGGTTTGTTCTCTCTGCCATCCTCTCTGATCTCCTCATATACGGTGTTGATCTGCAGAACCAAGAGTTTAAATTGGATGAAGCAGCAGGCAGTGTTGTGGTACTCGAAGTTGGTCTTGGTCTTAAGACCGGTCTTAAGACCATTTTTTGATGGTCTCGGTCTCGTCTCGGACTCGACCGCATTTGGTCTCGGTCTTGTCTCGGTCTCGGGCGCTGAGGACTCGGCATTTTATTTCAAGACCAGTCAAGACCGCAACTGTGAAAATATCACTAAACGTACAGCATTCTGTCCACTTTGTTAACATCTTTGTTTTCAGTGGATGCAAAACTCACCGATTAAAATCCAAGCAACCACGTGTTTCTGTTACTCCCCCCTCCCCTCCCCACCTTTTACTCTCCCTCCCCCTCCCCTCCCCACCTTTCACTCGCGCGCGGCGCTCCAGGACACGCGCAGTGGTTTCCTCTCAGCGGCAGAAAATGTTTGTCTAATCGTCAGTAATATAATAGCGCTGCATAAATAGTAAGAAATCTGATGGCCACAGCTAACTCAGCAGCGCTTCGCTTTCACAGACGGTGGGGAAAACGTCTAACTTTTTTCGTCACTTAGAAAAGTAGCTCAAAGAAGGTAAGCTCCGTTGACGTGATGTTAGCAAAGCTAGCTGTATAGAGACACATAAGCATTGTGATGAAAAATGTTATCACTCACTGTGCTGAATTATTGTGTGGAGGTGTTGACTGACTTGTCGCATATATGGGACAACGCTATGTCCAAAAGTCTGTAATATAGTGAGGTGACATTCAGAAACAGTCAATTCTTCTCCACGGCTCTTTACTTATTAGATAGGACTGGAGTGTCACTCACTGAGAGCCGTTGTTCTATCAGATAGCCATACGCTGTCAAGATAGCATACATGCATTAAGCATTAAGAAATCCGACCATCAGAGGAGTTGTCAGATCACCATATGCAGCAAGTTATGATGAACATAAGTCATTAAATTGTTTTCAATGATAACTATATAGACATACATGTGTTGTCATGGTTTTAAAGTGTATTTAAAGCAGGTCTGGCTGCAGCTGGAGTCAGCTACAACACATGCCCGTGTAAAACTCACTTAACCGCTAAGTCAGGATGCCATACAACTGTTAATAACAAAGTGTATGACGACCTACGTCATGATTCTATGTTGTTGATTAAATAAAATCTTATGGTAATGACGTGTCTGACAGATATAGCCGGTGTTCTATCACATAGCCATACGCTGTCAGAATAGCATACATGCAGTGAGTACCATGCCAGCGCATGCGCATTAAGTCCGACCGTCAGTGTAGTTGTCAGTATACGCAACAAGTTATGACGAAAATAAGTAATTAAATTGTTTCTAATATGACATAATGTGATAACTAGATGGATATACATGCGTTGTCGTGGTTTCAAAATGTGTTTAAAGCAGGTCTGGCTGCAGCTGGATGCCATACAACTGTTAATAACCAAGTGTATGATGATCTATGTCATTATTCTATGTTGCTGATTAAATAAAATCATATGGTAATGACAGCGTATGCATGTCTGAGCTAAGCGTACGACTATCTAACAACGTATGCTGATCTGACAAAACACCGCGAGTTCGTGCTAAGCGTATGACGATCTGACCTGACAGAACACCCGTTCTTTGTTCTGTGTACACTGCATCATTATTTTATTTAATTATGTACATTGATATTTAAATTAACAAATAACTAAAACACAAGAACGAAAGAGCACGCAGAGCATGCACATTGCTCTTTGATTGTTTTTGTTCAAAGTGGCAGCTGTAATGTCTGCCATGGTGTCAGACTACCTGGCTTCATGTACTGGGATAGAGAGTGAAAACAGTCACGATGAGCGCCTTCTGTTTGGTTACTTCTTGCTTGTTGCTCCTTGGTCAGTGTTCATGGTTGAGCGTTATTTACCGTCAGGGCATTGCCTCAATTGCTATGTTTAATGGTGCAGACAGTGGTGGTTTCTTATATGAGCAATATGGGCAAATGCCCAGGGCGTTATGTTTTTAGGGATGGCACGAGACCATCACACTTTTTAGCACATAAATGGAATATTTAATATTGGTAAAATGTATTAAGTATTTAATATCTAGGTGTTTTATGGTAATATGGATCTTTCAGATTATTTTGAGAAGCAATTTCGATCATATTTTACATTTTATTGTGTCATGTAGCGCGGGCCGCTGGTCTTGGTCTTGACTCGGTCTCGACTCCCCTCGGTCTTGGTCTTGACTTGGTCTCGGACCCCAAAAGTCTTGGTCTTGTCTCGGTCTCGATACACTCTGGTCTTGGTCTTGTCTTGGTCTCGGGTTAGGTGGTCTTGAACACAACACTGGCAGCAGGTTTTACAAACTGACTGCTGTAGGATCAGAAAGACGCTGCAGATGTTTTTACTCTGACTTACCGTTAAGTCAGGGGGATTTGTGTCTACTGGACGACCTGAAAAACAAAACGAGGAAATATCTGATTTAAAACAATATTACAAAACTGTTAGTTAAAAGAAATTCTCTTTTTGATTTAGATCTGAAGAAATATTCTTGTGTTAGAATGGTAGAATAGTCCGTTCTACCATTCTAACACAAGAATATTTCTTTGAGCTAACGTCTGCGACTCCCTGCAACTTTTGAATGCATCTCTGCTCCAACATATTCAATTTATTGACTTCATGCAGATTTTACAATCTAAGGGTGCGTTCCCACTGCAGCCTGAAGTGGCCCAATTCCAATTTTTTGGCAATTCCAATGTTTTTGCCCTGGCCGTTCACACTGCCTCTACATGCAACCTGCATGTGTTCTGCAGTGTAAACGGGCAAACGACCTGAAAGTGTCCCGCATGGGCAGTAGAGGGCGCAATGGCGTCAGCGTTCTCAGTGTTCTACATTCGAAAAAGAATGCGACCTGTGCTGTTCAGACTGCCATGAAAAAAATCGGACACAGGTCGCATTGTGTCACAAAAGAAAAAAAAAAAATCGGAATTGGGTCACTTCAGGCTGCAGTGTGAACGCACCCTATGAGCATGTAAAAGACAAAGGAACTTTAGTAAAATCACCATAAATGGAGGTATAGTTACATTCTGTTGGTAAATTACATTTTGGGGAAATAAGGGTGTGTTCACACTGCAGCCTGAAATGACTCAATTTTGATTTTTGGGAAATTCCGATTTTTTTTGCCAGGGCCGTTCACACTCCCACTAAATGCTAAATGTGACCTGCATGTGTTCGCAGTGTAAACGGGCAAACGACCTGAAAGTGTCCCGCATGCGCAGTAGAGGGCGCAATAGCGTCAGCGTTCTCAGTGTTCTGCCAACTGCCATAAAAAGAAGAAGTGCTCACTGTTTGCGGAAGTAAACATGGAGACTAACGGTGGAGCTTAGCTTACATATTTGAAGTTGTTGTCCGGCCAGAGCAGCATATAAACAACATAATCCGTCATGGTTGTTGTTTTTCTTCCCACTTGCGCATATCAGGATGCAGAATAGTGAGATTTGTTGAGAAACAGTGACGTTCAGTTCGGATCCGACCTTATTCATCACATTCATGACTGTAGATCAGCTGCAGTGAAATGATGAAATGCAACATCTCCTCATAGCACCACAGATCTGATGGTTCCTGTATCTGCATCCTTTAATGAAAACGTCTTGGAGGTCAGGCAGTGAAGATCTGGTGATGCTCTCTGATCATCTTCCTACAGATTTTCCCAACAGAGAATCTGGTGGCAGTTTTAAATAGTTGTACAGAAAAACAGATCAGGAGTAGTCTGCATTTTATTATAAATAAGGTTTAATACAAGCGTTGTTTGCTATACTCAGGTATACAGGTTTATGAAATGGACAAGTTGTACTAAGTTATAAAACTGATCCAATTTACATGTTTGTAAGTTTTACTGCTTTCAGAAAACAGTCCAATGTGTCACTGCACCGTGGCAAAAGAAATAACTGTAAATTCACATATGAGGTTCTGTTGAATTAGAGGATAGCAAACAAAACAGAATAAACATGTTCTAATAGGAAATATATACACTGCTCAAAAAAATAAAGGAAACACTTAAACAACACAATATAACTCCAAGTAAATCAAACTTCTGTGAAATCAAACTGTCCACTTAGGAAGCAACACATTGATGATTTTTGTGTGATTTTGTTGTCAGCACATTCAACTTTGTACAGAACAAAGTATTCAATGAGAATATTTCATTCATTCAGATCTAGGATGTGTTATTTGAAGGTTCCCTTTATTTTTTTGAGCAGTATATTTTAAAAACTCCTAATATAGCAATACAGACTCACTTTGAGTTTAAAATAGGTAAATATAAAAATAATTTGTTCTTAAGATTTCTATCTTTAATTGTCTGTGTAAATGTTGACATTTTTATGTAAATTTATTCATTTGTAGTTTTCCTAAAACCATCTCAGTTCTGCTGAGTGGCTACTGCAGTTGAATTTTCCATTTGGTCATAATGGAAGAACGTTGTGCCTTTAAACAGCAACAATGAACCAAGTCGGCAGAAGTATTTCTCTCCTCCTGACCCAGCAGGGCCGAGCGCAAATCGTGACACCGCACCTACTAATGGCACTTCCGGTGGCAGGTGTGACACCTGCCACAAGTGCCACTGCTTTCGGGGCTAGCGGTCAGTGTTGTCACTGACTTCGGCACCTTCCAAGGGTTGCCGCTACCTCATACTGGCACCTCCCACGCCTCAAGGACCGCTCTGGCCTATTTTCGCTGATGAGATTTAGGGCGGCCATTTTAGAGCGGTCGACCGCTCCACTCAGCGTTATACGTTGGACAGGCACAATGACGTATTTGCGCATTTAATCTTTCATAACATGCTGTTTTGTTACTGGAAACCTTATACAAACAGCTATATTTATAAAAATGTCATTTTAAAGGTTTTTTTTTTATTGTATTATACATAGTTAAACATATTTAAATATGCTTTGTGGGAAAAACAATAGAATAGGAATAGAATATTCTTTGGTGACAGCTTCTGTGTCAGATTTAATATGAATGAATTTATAATTAATGAAAACAACAGTGGATCTGGCACAACGTATTGCATTTCCTCTTAAGCGTTGTGTTCCCTCAAAAAAGCAAATATGCACTGGTCTATTTTTTATACAGTCTCAAATTTCAGTTTCCAATAAAGAGCCTCAGTGAAAACATGTTGACAGCTGCCATAAGGTGTCACTTGTGCCACCTTACCACTGGGTAAGGTGGCACAAGTAAGGTGGCCATGGGTGCCACAGGCTGCTAACCTCATTCTCTGTTTCAGGTAGAATGTAGCATATGAATAACTTTATTTCAAGAAATAGAAATAAAATATATCTTAATTAAAACATAATTCTCATACATATTTAAATATACAGACGGTGTTCAGACTTAACAGAAAAAGACAACTCCTGCACTGAATCCATGTCAGATGGGACCTCTTCTGCAACAGCTGATAATAGCTGCCACTAGGTACCACTACAACTGACACTCGGTCGCCATGTTATGTCAGTGCTGACAAGCTCCTGTCAATTCCGGATTATAATTATTTTCATACAGTGACCTTAATATAATGCTATTGATTATTAAACCGGGTAAGTTCACTAATATTGACTTAGTAGTTAATATTAGCGACAGTGGCAACATGAGATATCGACAATTCCAGAGTGACATTATGTTCAGCATGGTTCCATGACAGTTCACAGGATGTCATAAGTTATAGTGGCTGCCACTATAACTTTCAGTGTTTTATTTAAGATAATGCAATTTTTCAAAGAACATGTTATCATAATTTTCCAAAAATGCCTGTTAACCAGTTTTAAAGAGTTATTACTTATTATTTAATAAATTTAATCTCTGCTATTTTTCATTATTTGTCAAGTTCATTACAGATTTGTGTGGCATACATGAAGGTTGCTTCTCTGTGTTTGTTTCTGGTTCTGTTCATTGTCTTCAAAGTTTTCTTATTCAAAGATGAGAGAATGACTAAAATCTGAGCTACAAAATGCATTTCAACAGCATTTTCAAGGCAGCAGGAGGACTTTCACTTTCAAGTTAAACCACCTTCAAATTTTTTACACTAATATTGATAAGTCAAAACACAAAGTATGTACACCTCAAAAACTTTGACAATGTGTGAATCTTAAGCAGCATTAAGAACAAGATTGTTACATATTTTTGGAAACAAAAATTACTTTGGGTTATACTTAAGATGCAAATGATTTTTCAAAGAAAATTGTGCTGTTTACATATTATTTTATTTGGCAGATATGTTTCAACATTTTTTAAAGTTTATGTCACAAGGTATATGCATAGTAATTGATTTGTCAATATTTATTAGCCATTGAATGTAAATACTTTAAACAGCAATAACATAAGTTCTCAATAGCCAAGAACTAAAGTATTTGTGTATTATAAAATCCCTCTCTGAAATCATTTGAAGTCTACTGTAAAATTCATGTTTAGTCAACGTGTGAATTTACTACATCAGGATCAAATAACTTATTATTCATCCATGAGAAATTATAATCATTACGCTTAAAAATTATTTTTCAAACTTTATTAATTTCTACAATATACGGTTTACACAACTACTACGTATTTCCATCTTGGCCAAAGCCCTATCTGGCAACCCAAAGGGGTTCAACAGGTTCCACTGTAATAGTGACAGTGGTAGATTCAATTACTTTGGCCATCTTCCTTCAATTAAATTAAGTAAAAAACATTCAAGGATAATTAACCAATACAATTACCATTGAAATAAAAATTTATAAACAGGCAATATAAGTAACACGTTTTCCAAAAAACTGTCATTGCCATCCCCCAAAACATCGGCACCAGTTGCGACAGCTCTGAAACATCCTGGACACCTAACGGTAGCTCTAGTGGAAGCCAGACTCAGCTGTTACAAAGGTGCTGAAACCAATGGCATCCCTGATACCTGCTGTGTATTTGATTAATTCAAAGACGGAAGGAGTCGTCTGGATTATTCAGATGAACTTTAGTGAATAAATAGGATGAACGAATCATACATAATGATATATAAAAAAGTGTAGGAATTCAGCTGACATAAGTCTTTCTGCGAAAAAAAACTCTTAAATTCTTTCTTCTTCGTCTGTCTTCAAGTTATTCTTCGACTAGTAATAAAGCATCATGGGATATGTAGTCCATTTTCCGAAGCCAGTGGCAACACTTACGGCTAGCCCCGAAAACAGTGGCACTAATGGCAGGTGTCAGAGGAAGTGCCAGTATGAAGTGCCGAGGTCAGCCGAAGTCAGTGGCAGCACTGGCAGCTAGTCCCGAAAGCAGTGGCATTTGTGGCAGGTGTCACACCTGCCACCGGAAGTGCCATTAGTAGGTGCGGTGTCACGATTTGCGCCTGCTGTCTCTCTCCTGACCACAGCGCTGCTCAACCTTGGCCACGCCCCTCAGTGCCTCTAAGCTCCGCCCACTTCGGTGGAAATTCTCTGAATTAGTCTGGGGGCGGGGCTTCCACAGGGCCGTTAGTTACATTTTAAAGACATGACAATTCATTTAACCACAGTCTGCAAAATAATCCTGCTGTCTTATAAAATGTAGTTATTGGCTAAACTGCAAATGTATATTAGGAAATATGAACTGTTGTTTTAGCTGAAAACAATTGAAAATAAGTTTATCATAAAAACAGTTACAGCACTGCAATTAGGTCGTCTTTCAAACATCTTCAGTAACATTCAGTGGAGGAACATATTTTAGCCAAGTTTTAGACAACTATAGAAAACTTTCCTTGTAAAAACATGAGACTAAATGTTCTTCATCTTTACTTTGAGTCCTGATGGTTTCAGAGTTTAGTTCAGCATTAATCTGAACAGATTTCCTCAGCAGATGAATTGTTCTGTCTGTCCTCTTTGCTTTCCTCCGATTCTGGATTGATCTGCAGGAAGAAAAAGAAGAAGAGGAGGAGTTTCAAAGAGACAGTTTCATAAAACTCTAATGAAATTCAGGTGTTTTATAAATATTCAGACTCACCTACGAGACGTCATCATTCTCAGCTTCTGAATCTGAAAAATATTCAAATCAGAGAGATGAAACTTCTGATTTAAAGAGATCAGGATCAACAAACAGAAACATTTTCCAGAAATGCTGCAGCTAAAACATTAAACTAAATTAAATGTTCATGTTCAACTTTAACATAATTCAAAAATTATGTCAAAATTTGTTTAACATCTCAGCAAATGTTTTGCAAAGATCTGGTTTTAAACCATTAATTTGATTCAAATGTTTCTATTAAGGAATTTTCATAGAATATTTATTAAGCCAAGACATTTTGGACAATTTTATGCTTTAAAATGATCTTTCTGCCAGGTTTTCAGTATAATATGTGGAGGAATTTAATTTGATAGATGTACATAGAAGCTAATTCTGATTAATGCCCCATGTTACTCCCCATAGATGCCCCTTCCTACTATGACTACACACCAGTGCAGAGAACAAAGTCTATTAAGATATAAATGAGGAAGTTTGGTCTCAAAGACCCTGATTGGCCTGAGCCTGAACACATTTTAAGTGAATTAGAGTAAAATCTGGCAGTCAGGCTCTCTTCCAACATCAGTGTCTGACCTCATAAATGCTGTTCTGGAATAGGAATCTTATCAGAAGAGTTGAAGTTGTTATGGTAGCAAGTGGTGGACCAACATCCTTTTTAAACTTTATGAATTTATAATGGGATGTTGCTCAAATTCCTATGAAGGATAGAATTGATATTTACGCATTAGAGTTGATATTGGCAGGCGTTCAGACAAATCCGCTCTGAGCAAATAACATTTACATAAACTAAGAGAAACACTAGGTTTTTTGAGAAAGACCTGGTGTACGCACCAGTATCCACTGAGATATTGGTGCATACTGGGTAACTTTTTGTATTTATCAGTCATTTAGTTCTTTTTTTAAAGTTTATTTATTCATTTTACAGTAATTTAGCTTAAAAATCTCCGACAGAGTTCAGCTATAAAGACAGAAACTGTATAATATAGATTAGAGCAGAGGTTCCCAAACTGTGGGGCTCGCCCCCTACAGGGGGCGCCGTGGCATTGCATGGGGGGCACGGGAAGCCGTCTGGGTGGAAAAAAAAAAGACATGAACGCTGTATGCGCTGAGTTTTTACATAAGAATGGCCAACTCTCTGTTATTCCTCTGTCAATTTGATACAGTATTGGCTTCCAAACTTCCCATATCTGTGTCCTCTGTCACTTTTATCAGCAGTTAAAACTGTTTAATCCGTTGTTAACATGTAGTAACCTGTTTTTCTGAACCGCCGTTAAACGCAACATGAGCGCTACGACACTAGCGCTGGGTTTATACCTGTGCAGCAGTGAAGGAGACCTGCTGCTGTACAAATATGCAGGTTTGTGTTAGAATCATGGCAGCAAACCAGCAAAACGCAAAGAACTTTTCACAGTTTTTCCCCCAAACTAACCGACTGAGTTCAGTAAATAAAGCTGTTGGATGCAGGTAATGTTAGCTAAAAGATGACTAGATAATATCAATACAGCACCTTAAGCTTAACAAGTAGCCTGTAGGCTACCGATGTTGTTGTCTATGTTCAGCTACGTACATTCATTGTGCTCTCAAAAAAGTCAACCCGGCTTTAGCCTGTTCCTGTTTTGGTAAATTATCTGTTTGTTCATTGTTATTTTTTCATTATTTTTTGTTTCCTGTATATAATTAAACAATTTACCAAAATAAAGTGAACTGAATGATTGATTGAATTGAATAAATTATCTGCATAAATAAATAAATAAAATTTTAGGAAAGTAAATGAACTTGATTGTTTAAAGTTGGTTTGGTTTCAGAGTTTGATAGTTATTTTTCTATAAGAAATTAAAAAACAGCAGTGTGTGTTATAACTCACCGTTTTGTTGATCGGAGTGTTTCCTCTGGTAGAAAATCAACAGAGCCGTCGCTAACAAAGCTAACATGATGGCCAGACTCACACCCACATAAAGCATCGTATCAGTTCCACCTGTTTTAATACAAATTAACATATTTGGCCCAGAACCACTTTAAACCCAGTTAGATTATTCCAGAATTATTGTAATAAATTGATATCAACTATTCTGTTCCCTTAAAATTTTAATTTTTTGGCCCTCTAACTCTTTTGTCAACATTATTGATTTACAACAACTTAATAAAATCATAAACACACTATAACAAACCAACCTCATGAAAACATGAGCAAATACTTTACCTTTGGGTTTGACTGTTGTTCTGGTCTGTTTCACGGTTTTAGGTATGATGGAAGTCAAATTTTGTGTTAAAGTTGCTGCTGTTGTTGTTACAGGTGTTGAAGACAGAAATATTGATGTAAAATTTCCCAGTGTCGAGTTTGAGTCTGAAGTGCTTAAAGCTGTGAGAAATTAAACATTCATGATACCAATGAAGATGTTTGTCTCAGTTTGAACATGTTGGATGATTTAATCAGTTAAAAACATCTGAACTCTGAGTTAAACCCAGTTTTATGTCATTTGAATCAGAAGAAACTGTCAGTGAGCAGAGTTTACTTTCAGAGACACGAAGGAACATTTCCAGGAGAGAAACTCACCTCCAGTCACAATAAGGTCAAAATCAGAATACTGTAACCGTACACCAGGCTTCTCCAAAAGACATCGGTACCGTCCTGTGTCTGACATTTTCAGGTCTCTGATGCTCACATTCATAATAGCAGTACCATCAGGAAAGGCTTGATAGTCAATGCCGTATCTGCCTCTCAGAGCTCTGTATCCTGTTGTGCTAACCAAAATCTTTTCTCTACAGGTGTCCTTACAAAAGTACTTTGTTCTTCCTGCTATCAATGCTTTACATCCAAATCTGATGTTTTGTCCTTCTTTTCTTCTAGCGGTTCTCACAGCGTCTCCGGTCTGCACAGCTGCTGAGAAGATAAACAATCAGTAATTACTGTGATATTCACATATTTTATGAATTTAACTGAAGATGTCAGAGCAAATTAACATTGACTCCCACATTTCTAATTTTAATACATTCCCAAACTCTTTATTTTGCTCAACAACCTGGTTTCTTTGTTCCACCATGTACTTAAATCACTAATTGAGAAGCAAATCAAAGCTTGTCTAAAAGCTAAAACATTAACATTATGATTTATTTATTTCTTGCTGTTTTTGTTTCAAGTTCTTCCAATCAACAAACTCTGAAGTTTATAAAACTGTACATTTATTTAAAACTATTTTTTTAGCATTTCAACAATTTTCTGATGGTTAGTTTTCTGGTTTTGTGCTGAAATGATCTGATCATTGTTAAGAGAGGAAAAATTAAAAACCTTTTGACTCGTTAAATCCTCTCTTATGCCCGGGTTCAGAAAAATGCTGTGCGCAAAGACTGAGATCACGCAGAGATAACAGCGTCACAATAATCAGCATTTATTCAAGACAGATGCATACTATCACCAGACAAACACATCACAAAACATCAGAAACCTCAGAGCACAAACAACACATGAATTTACCTGAGAGAGAAAAAGACAAAAGATGGAAACGACAAACAAAAAGCAAAGACGTCTTTGGAGAAGTTGCAAGAGCAAAATCTGACCTGTTACTTCTGTGTAGAAAGTTTTATCTTCTTTTCTTTAATTTATTCAAATAAGGCGTATCTTTGCTCATCCAATCCAGGAGCTATCTCTGACCCCTTATCTGAAGCCTAAAACCCCTGCAGTGTTTATGGCCTTTCACAGATGAGTGTGAAAAGCTGGAACTTCTCCTGTATTGTTTTCCCACACAGACAAAAGGCAGTTCAAATGATCCTAGCAAACCATCCGCTGCAGCCACAGGCAAAACAAAGGTCAACAGGCCAGAATAAGTCACTGATTTAAAACCACAATTTAGGCCATTTGAATCAAGACATGCTCAGTTTTAAAACTAGCTTATTTTAAATTTATTTTCTTAACATCATCAATACAGAAAAGACATTAATTAGTGCAATTAGCAAAAAAAACAAAAAGTGATTTGACAAGCTTTGGATGATTTAGTTGGCCTCACAATGAAACTTTTTATATTTAAAACGGACCATCAACATGTTTTACTACAGAACCAACAGAATGAAACAGATGAAACTAGTTAAACACACGGCTTAAAATCTTTTAACAAAGTTGGAATTCTCTCTGATAAAATGTGAGGAACTGAAAGGATGAAGGACTGAGAGCACAGAAGATGATAGAAATAAATGTACATGTACTCACTGAGGAAGATGAGGCAGATCAAAGTGAGACAGACCTTCATCCTGAGCTGCTGATGGTTTCAGTTTCTCTTCCTGCTTCACTGAAACGAGGAACTTCTCTGTAGGATGCAGTTCCCTCTCCAAACACCAGAGGGCGCTACTACTTTTATTGCAGAGTTAAAGTTTCTGTAGATTATTCCTCATCAGATGAAAGTGTTTGTTTTCCTTCTAGCAATCTGTTGATTTAATTAACAGACTTAACGTAACAGAGAGAAAAGCTTGTGTGTGTCTTTGGGTGCGTTCACACTGCAGCCTGAAGTGACTCAATTCCGATTTTTTTGACATAATGCGACATGTATCTGATCTTTTCATGGCAGTGTGAACAGCACAGGTTGGATTCTATTTCGAATCTGACCCATATCCGATACGTATCAGATTCAAATGCCACCTAACGTCCAGGTCGCATTCATCCGAACTGAACGTCACTGTTTCTCAACAAATCTCACTATTCTGCATCCTGATACGTGCAAGTGGGAAGAAAAACAACAACCATGACGGATTATGTTGTTTATATGCTGCTCTGGCCGGATAACAACTTCAAATATGTAAGATAAGCTCCACCGTTAGCCTCCATGTTTACTTCCACGAACACTGAGCACTTCTTTTTATGGCAGTTGGCAGAACACTGGGAACGCTGACGCTATTGCGCCCTCTACTGCGCATACGGGACACTTTCAGGTCGTTTGCCCGTTTTACACTGCAGAACACATACAGGTCGCATTTACTGGTAGTGTGAACGGCCCGGAATTGCCAAAAAATCGGAATTGAGTCACTTCAGGCTGCAGTGTGAACACGCCCTTTGTGTGAGTTTTGATCAAAATGATTGTAGTGATGGTTGTAGGTGTTTATGAGATTTTTGGTCAATGCGTTTGTTTGGAGCCACCTAGTGGTGTGATGAGTGACTGCATGCAACGGGTCCGTCAGGCACTCTCGCGGCTTCCCCCACCTACCTCCACCAGCTGAGGAGCGCTGCTGGAGGTAGGTGGGGGAGAGGCAGGTATTCACTTCTTTTTTTACTTAGGTCATATTTTCTAGTTCAACAAATAACAAAGTACTGTAAGAATATTTAACATTTACAAATATAATTTGTAAAGTTGTCTCGTGGTTGGGCTGGAAAAATGTGACCCTGTGAGTGGGAGCTGGGCCGGTTGGTATTCATGGCTGACCACTCGGTCACGGCGCTAAATGTGTCTTTTATTTTTCAGCCTGTCAGACCACTTGTAATTTGTTAATGTTATTATTTTAAATTATACAATCAAATCTAAATAATAATAATAATAATAATTAATAATAATAATAATAACAACAAAAAATTTCCAAAAACAAAACAAAGCGTTCGTATTCAATGAATCAATCAAAAATAACACTAACAGCAAAAACAGTAAAAAAATAACAGACAGCTGTTACACCAGTTAACAGTCAAAACACAAAACATTTTTCTACATATATTTATATATCAACAAATTCACAGTTAGAATCCACCTCGCACAACAAAGAACGAAAAACTCCTCACAATGTGACTGTCTGCACCCAGTGGACCGACATGCTGAAAAATAAAAGACACATTTAGCGCCGTGACCGAGTGGTCAGCCACCGGCCCAGCTCCCACTCATAGGGTCACATTTTTCCAGCACAACCATGAGAAAACTTTACAAATTATATTTGTAAATGTTAAATATTCTTACAGTACTTCGTTAATTGTTGAACTAGAAAAATATGACCCTAAGTAAAAAAGGAGACTTGCATCTCGCACCTACCTCCAGCAGCGCTCCTCAGAATTCTGGTGGGGGAAGCCGCGAGAGTAACTGACGGACCCGCTGCATGCAGTCATTCATCACACCACTAGGTGGCTCTAAACGCAGTGACCAAAACTCTTATAAACACCTACACCCATCACTACAATCATTTTGATCAAAACTCACACAAAGACACACACAAGCTTTTTTCTCTGTTACATTAAGGTTATTTAGGCAATAGTGAAGTTTTGGTGATCAATCAATCAAATCAATCAAATTTTATTTGTATAGCACATTTCAAAGTGCTTTACATAATTAAAATAGAAACAGAAAGAAATTTAAAAAAACATAAAAACATCAAAAACATTGGAAAGAGATTTAAAAGAAAACATAATTAAAACGTAAACAGTGAGAAAGAGAAATAAAAAGCTGTCTCCAAGGCTTTTGACTTTAGTCAAACGCCGTTTGACAAGAACTTTAACCTCTCAGAGTTGAAACGTCGTCAACTGGGACTTTAACCCTTCGGATTTAGTCAGAAACACCACCTGACAAGGACTCTAACCCATATAAGTTTAGCAAACCGCCATTTGACAAGGACTCTAACCTTTATCACTTTAACCTCTCGGACTTTAGCCAAAACGTAGTTTGACAAGGACTAACCTTCAGTCAGTGATCAGAGAGCAACCTTCAGTGATGCTCTCTGATTGTCCTGGAAACATTTTAAACTGCAAACAGAGTGTCTGGTGGCAGTTTAAACAGTTGTACAGAAAAATAGATGAGGAGTTGTCTTATCTTATTATAAGTAAGGCTTTGGGTACAAGATTTCAGTTTTCATGTTTGTAGTTTTCACTGTTAAGAAAATCAAACTTTTTCTTTTTTGTATTTTATGTTTTTGTCTGATTGAAGGTCCAATGTGTTGCTACAGTAAGACAAAATTTAAAAAAAGACTAAATTCAGACATGTGAAGTTGTGTTAAAGTAAATAAGACCAAGAAACAATACAAACATTCTAACATACAAATATTCTAAAACATAAATATACTTGGGAATTGTAAACTGGCCCCCAGGCCTTGGATTGATCTCCATCTAGCATTACAGAGTTCTGTTTCAACCGACGCATTCAAAAAAAGTCTCAAGACATGCTTTTTTAGACAGGACTATGGCTAATTTATTGGTTACTTGTTTTTAGTTTCTCTTTGTTTTCTTGTTTTTAGTTTCTCTTTGTTTTATTATGTTTACTCTCATTGTAAACACTTTGCGACTTCTCGTGTCTGTGAAAGGTGATATATAAAGTTTACTTACTTGCTTACAAATATAAAGTAACATAAAGGCTGTGAGGACATTACATGTAACACCCAAGAAACTTTTGTTTCTATTTTTACTGTTTAAATCAGTTCTTAGGGGTTCTAACGGTCCGTTTCTGTGCATATTTTAACATTATCCTGTAAATTTGTTTTTGCCTAAAACCGTCTCAGTGCTGCCCTCTTTGGTTGAACAATGGTTACTGCAGTTGAATTTTCCTACTGCTCACAAAGGTACACAGATGAAACCTCTCGGCTCATCACCTCTTTTAGCCATGCCCCTCAGTGTATCGTTAAGTAGCTAAAAATTAAGGACGTGAAAATTTGTTTAACCAAAGTCTAAAAAAATATTCCAGCTGAATCATAAAAAAATATTTTATTTGATCCACAGCAAAACTTGTTCAAGTCTTTTAAACAGAGAAAAAGCAGAAAGTATTGAAATTTCACTAACTACCAGTGTATTGCATATGAAAAATAAACAATATGAAATACATATGCATACATACTGTTGTTTAATTAAATACCCATTGAATGGAAATAAGTTCATAAAAACAGTGACAGCGATTAGATCATCTTTCAAACATCTTTTGTTTGAAAGGAGATCATTCAGTAAAGGAACATTATTTAGTGAGGAGCCACATATTAAATAATTTAGCTTATCTATGATAGGAAACTTTCTTGTAAGTGTCATTTGGTCATTTTCTCAAAGACATGAGACTAAATGTTCTTCATCTGTACTCTGAGCTCTGATTTTTTTCAGAGAGTTTAGTTCAGGAACAAACTGCAGATATTTCCTCAGCAGATGATTTATTCTGTCTGTTCTCTTTTATGATTTCCTGTCTCTGGGTTGATCAGCTTTTATTCTGTCTGACCTTCATTTTCTCCTGTGTTTTCTGTGTTTATGCTACTGTCTTGAATGTTTTATTTAGTTTATGCTTTATTCTTCTTCCAAAGTGTAAAGGGAAATACTTATCAAATATTTGTCTTACATTTCCCCCTATTGTTTTGTATTTTAACTCATTTATACCTAAGGCTGACATATTTTGTGTGTATTTTAGTTATTATCAGTGTGCAGTGTTTTATGTTTCACTCCACACTAATTCAACACAACCCATCAGAACAACCACAGCGGCTGATCTGACTATAGCAGGAAGTCCGAAACAAAGATAACAAAAAGTAATAGCTTATCTTACAAATGTAATCATTAGCATCATATTAATTATCAGCTAGCAAATAATTAACTTGACAAATACGTTGAAGTACTTCTGTTGGAGCCTATAAAGTCTATTCTCTCAGTGTAGGGACTTTAGAACTGGGTGATGTTCTCTAGCTTCTTGGTTTAAGTCAGAACGCCAGCAGCAGTGGTTCTGGATCTGATTGATTTGTTAGGTAGACCTGTAAAGACACTTTTGCAGTAATCAATGTGACTCAAGATAAACACATGGATGAGTTTCTCTAGATCTTGTTGAGATTTTAGTTCTTTAATCCTGGGAATGTTCTTCAGGTTATAGAAGACAGACTTTGTAACTGTCTTTATGTGACTCTGAAGGTCCATCTCTACATCCAGATTTCAGGCCTGATCTCTCGTTTTCAGCTGTGATGAATGAGTATCGAATGTTCCAATAACCTTCATAATGGACTGATTTTGGTTACGTCTCTGTTGTTGAGTCCATATCAGCAAAGCTCTGGTTCTAAAGTAATGGTGGAATAAATAGCAGGTGACCCGTTGCCATGGCTACCAGAGCTCATATCTAACTGAGGTTCTGAGTAGGTGATGTTATCTGAAACACCAAGATGGCCGCCGTTGGATCCGGTGTCATCGTTCAACATCTGCACTTCAGAGTACTCTGCTTCTTCTTTAGCCTGGAAGAAAACAAGGAGAAAAGTTTTATTTTGTTAATTTATACATTAAAATGTTTCTGCAAGCCGAATTTAGAATAGCTGAATAAGGAGATTCAACAAAGCTGGATACTTTTGCACATCATACGATTTTTTATTTATAAAAAACGTTTTGAATCAAGTATAATTTTGTTTCTACTTCACAAGTTTTTACCACTTTGTGTTGGTCTTTAACATAAAACTTCAATTGTAGTTTAAACTGCTCTGTTTTCTACAAGTTTGCATGGATATCACAACTTCAAGAAGTTAAAGTGAAACCCAGATTAAACAATATTTATTAGAAACACATCAATTCATCAGATTATTTAAAATGCTTTTAGAGGATATTAAAGATTAAATCTTTATCAAATAAAACTATCACAAATATATTGTGCTTCTGACACAAGAGAGTAAAACCAAATTTCTATGACATATAAGAAACTAAATTGCAAATCTTTTTTATTCACTTGCAAATGCATCCAATCATAATTATACTGTCGGACATAGGAATGGCTTCCCATATTCTGTAAGTCAGTAAATGCAAAGAGGAAAAGCCTGATAATCAAAAAAGTTTATCATTTTATGAATAAATCTAATGAAAGTTACCTTGTTTACAGGATTTTGAGCAAAATATTAAATGTTTTACCATGAAACATAAAACGAAACACTCAGAGCTCAGACGTCCCCCGCTCTGCAATAGTGAAACTATACTTTGCACTTTTAGCTCAAACTGAATGACAAAAATTAAGAAAACAACATTATTATTACTGTCCTTCCACTTACTTGGCACTGCGGTTCGCTGGCCAGGCTGTATATTACGTTGCTTTCAGCTGCGTTTGGTTTGTTGGGTTGGACAGAAACGTAAACTGAAGATATTTCCCCAGCAGGCGGTTTGTTCTCTCTGCCATCCTCTCTGATCTCCTCATAAACGGTGTTGATCTGCAGAACCAAGAGTTTAAATTGGATGAAGCAGCAGGTTTTACAAACTGACTGCTGTAGGATCAGAAAGACGCTGCAGATGTTTTTACTCTGACTTACCGTTAAGTCAGGGGGATTTGTGTCTACTGGACGACCTGAAAAACAAAACGAGGAAATATCTGATTTAAAACAATATTACAAAACTGTTAGTTAAAAGAAATTCTCTTTTTGATTTAGATCTGAAGAAATATTCTTGTGTTAGAATGGTAGAATGGTCCTTTCTACCATTCTAACACAAGAATATTTCTTTGAGCTAACGTCTGCGACTTCCTGCAACTTTTGAATGCATCTCTGCTCCAACATATTCAAGGAGGCTGAATTACCTCCTTACATGTCAACAAGTTCTGCAGAGGCCTGGCAGATTAATGTTTTCACACCACAGAGTCAAAATGATGAAGTTACAGATATGTGTAACTTTGGTCTGCTTCAAGTTTGTGCAATATCCTCTGAAACTTTATGTGAGCAGAACTATGCATAAAAAGCTTTGCCTTCATGTAACACTGTACAACATAGCAATTTTTTCAAGATCATTTTTTATACTTATTGACTTCATGCAGATTTTACAATCTAAGGGTGCGTTCACACTGCAGCCTGAAGTGACCCAATTCCAATTTTTTGGCAATTCCGATTTTTTTTGCCAGGGCCGTTCACACTGCCTCTAAATGCGACCTGCATGTGTTCTGCAGTGTAAACGGGCAAACGACCTGAAAGTGTCCCGCATGGGCAGTAGAGGGCGCAATAGCTTCAGCGTTCTCAGTGTTCTGCCAACTGCCATAAAAAGAAGAAGTGCTCAGTTTTTGCGGAAGTAAACATGGAGACTAACGGTGGAGCTTAGCTTACATATTTTAAGTTGTTGTCCGGCCAGAGCAGCATATTAACAACTTAATCCTCATATAATCCGTCATGGTTATTGTTTTTCTTCCCACTTGCGCGTATCAGGATGCAGAATAGTGAGATTTGTTGAGAAACAGTGACGTTCAGTTCGGATCCGACCTTATTCATCACATTCATGGCTGTAGATCAGCTGCAGTGAAATGATAAAATGCAACATCTCCTCATAGCACCACAGATCTGATGGTTCCTGTATCTGCATCCTTTAGTGAAAACGTCTTGGAGGTCAGGCAGTGAAGTTCTGGTGATATTCTCTGATCATCTTCCTACAGATTTTCCCAACAGAGAATCTGGTGGCAGTTTTAAATAGTTGTACAGGAAAACAGATCAGGAGTAGTCTGCATTTTATTATAAATAAGGTTTAATACAAGCGTTGTTTGCTATATTCAGGTATACAGGTTTTTGAAACGGACTAGTTGTACTAAGTTATAAAACTGATCCAATTTACATGTTTGTAAGTTTTACTGCTTTCAGAAAACAGTCCAATGTGTCACTGCACCGTGGCAAAAGAAATAACTGTAAATTCACATATGAGGTTCTGTTGAATTAGAGGATAGCAAACAAAACAGAATAAACATGTTCCAATAGGAAATATATATTTTAAAAAATCCTAATACAGCAATACAGACCCACTTTGAGTTTAAAATAGGTAAATATAAAAATAATTGGTTCTTAAGATTTCTATCTTTATTTGTCTGTGTAAATGTTGACATTTTTATGTCAACATTATGCCTAAAACCATCTCAGTTCTGCTGAGTGGCTACTGCAGCTGAATTTTCCTTTTGGTCATAATGGAAGAACGTTGTGCCTTAAAACAGCAACAATGAACCAAGTCGGCAGCAGTATTTCTCTCCTCCTGACCACAGCGCTGCTCAACATTGGCCACGCCCCTCGGTGCCTCTAAGCTCCGCCCACTTTGGTGGAAATTCTCTGAATTAGTCTGGGGGCGGGGCTTCCACAGGGCAGTTAGTTACATTTTAAAGACATGACAGTTCATTTAACTACAGTCTGCAAAATAATCCTGCTGTCTTATAAAATGTAGTTATTGGCTAAACTGCAAATGTATATTAGGAAATATGAACTGTTGTTCTAGCTGAAAACAATTGAAAATAAGTTTATCATAAAAACAGTTACAGCACTGCGATTAGGTCATCTTTCAAACATCTTCTGTAACATTCAGTGGAGGAACATATTTTAGCAAAGTTTTAGACAACTGTAGAAAACTTTCCTTGTAAAAACATGAGACTAAATGTTCTTCATCTTTACTTTGAGTCCTGATGGTTTCAGAGTTTAGTTCAACATTAATCTGAAATTTCCTCAGCAGATGAATTGTTCTGTCTGTCCTCTTTGGTTTCCTCCCTTTCTGGATTGATCTGCAGGAAGAAAAAGAAGAAGAGGAGGAGTTTCAAAGAGCCAGTTTCATAAAACTCTAATGAAATTCAGGTGTTTTATAAATATTCAGAATCACCTGAGAGACGTCATCATTCTCAGCTTCCACAGCAGAATCTGAAAAACATTAAAATCAGAGAGATGAAACTTCTGATTTAAAGAGATCAGGAGACTTTCTAGGAACTAGAAGCAAACTTGTCTTGTATTCTCTCTATCCTTCTTTCCTTTTAAACCTTTCCCTCCACATTTATGTCCATAATGCAGTAATGATCCAGTTGCAAATCCGTATTAATTCAGAAATCAATTCTTCGTGCTGCATGGCCCAAGAGGGCATGTTAAAAACTAAACGGTCTGAGCCGAACCAAGCTCTGCTGATTGATGCTACGGAGCATGATGGGTAGACTTTGCTCTGATGCAACAAACAGAAACATTTTCCGGAAATGCTGCAGCTAAAACATTAAACTAAATTAAATCTTTATGTTCAACTTTAACACAATTAAAAAATTATGTCAAAATTTGTTTAACATGTCAGCAATTTTTTTTACAAATATCTGGTTTTAAACCATTAATTTGATTCAAATGTTTCTATTAAGGAATTTTCATAGAATATTTATTAAGCCAAGACATTTTGGACAATTTTATGCTTTAAAATGATCTTTCTGCCAGGTTTTCAGTATAATATGTGGAGGAATTTAATTTCATAGATGTACATAGAAGCTAATTCTGATTAATGCCCCATGTCACTCCCCATAGATGCCCCTTCCTACTATGACTACACACCAGTGCAGAGAACAAAGTCTATTAAGATATAAATGAGGAAGTTTGGTCTCAAAGACCCTGATTGGCCTGAGCCTGAACACATTTTAAATGAATTAGAGTAAAATCTGGCAGTCAGGCTCTCTTCCAACATCAGTGTCTGACCTCATAAATGCTGTTCTGGAATAGGAATCTTATCAGAAGAGTTGAAGTTGTTATGGTAGCAAGTGGTGGACCAACATCCTTTTTAAACTTTATGAATTTATAATGGGATGTTGCTCAAATTCCTATGAAGGATAGAATTGATATTTACGCATTAGAGTTGATATTGACAGGCGTTCAGACAAATCCGCTCTGAGCAAATAACATTTACATAAACTAAGAGAAACACTAGGTTTTTTGAGAAAGACCTGGTGTACGCACCAGTATCCACTGAGATATTGGTGCATACTGGGTAACTTTTTGTATTTATCAGTCATTTAGTTCTTTTTTTAAAGTTTATTTATTCATTTTACAGTAATTCAGCTTAAAAAACTCCGACAGAGTTCAGCTATAAAGACAGAAACTGTATAATATAGATTAGAGCAGAGGTTCCCAAACTGTGGGGCTCGCCCCCTACAGGGGGCGCCGTGGCATTGCATGGGGGGCACAAAAGCTGTCTGGATGGAAAAAAAAAAAGACATGAACGCTGTATGCGCTGGGTTTTTACATAAGAATGGCCAACTCTCTGTTATTCCTCTGTCAATTTGATACAGTATTGGCTTCCAAACTTCCCATATCTGTGTCCTCTGTCACTTTTATCAGCAGTTAAAACTGTTTAATCTGTTGTTAACATGTAGTAACCTGTTTTTCCGAACCGCCTTTAAACGCAACATGAGCGCTACGACACTAGCGCTGGGTTTATACCTGTGCAGCAGTGAAGGAGACCTGCTGCTGTGCAAATATGCAGGTTTGTGTTAGAATCACGGCAGCAAACCAGCAAAACGCAAAGAACTTTTCACAGTTTTTCCCCCAAACTAACCGACTGAGTTCAGTAAATAAAGCTGTTGGATGCAGGTAATGTTAGCTAAAAGATGACTAGATAATATCAATACAGCACCTTAAGCTTAACAAGTAGCCTATAGGCTACCGATGTTGTTGTCTATGTTCAGCTACGTACATTCATTTTGCTCCCAAAAAAGTCAACCCGGCTTTTGCCTGTTCCTGTTTTGGTAAATTATCTGTTTGTTCATTGTTATTTTTTCATTATTTTTTGTTTCCTGTATATAATTAAACAATTTACCAAAATAAAGTGAACTGAATGATTGATTGAATTGAATAAATTATCTGCATAAATAAATAAATAAAATTTTAGGAAAGTAAATGAACTTGATTGTTTAAAGTTGGTTTGGTTTCAGAGTTTGATAGTTATTTTTCTATAAGAAATTTAAAAACAGCAGTGTGTGTTATAACTCACCGTTTTGTTCATGGGAGTGTTTCCTCTGGTAGAAAATCAACAGAGCCGTCGCTAACAAAGCTAACATGATGGCCAGACTCACACCCACATAAAGCATCGTATCAGTTCCACCTGTTTTAATACAAATTAACATATTTGGCCCAGAACCACATTAAACCCAGTTAGATTATTCCAGAATTATTGTAATAAATTGATATCAACTATTCTGTTCCCTTAAAATTTTAATTTTTTGGCCCTCTAACTCTTTTGTCAACATTATTGATTTACAACAACTTAATAAAATCATAAACACACTATAACAAACCAACATCATGAAAACATGAGCAAATACTTTACCTTTGGGTTTGACTGTTGTTCTGGTCTGTTTCACGGTTTTAGGTATGATGGAAGTCAAATTTTGTATTAGAGTTGCTGCTGTTGTTTTTACAGACGCTGACGACAGAAATATTGATGTAAAATTTCCCAGAGTCAAGTTTGAGTCTGAAGTGTTTGAAGCTGTGAGAAATTAAACATTCATGATACCAATGAAGATGTTTGTCTCAGTTTGAACATATTGGATGATTTAATCAGTTAAAAACATCTGAACTCTGAGTTAAACCCAGTTTTATGTTATTTGAATCAGAAGAAACTGTCAGTGAGCAGAGTTTACTTTCAGAGACACGAAGGAACATTTCCAGGAGAGAAACTCACCTCCAGTCACAACCAGGTCAAAATCAGCATACTGTAACGGTACACCAGGCTTCTCCAAAAGACATCGGTACCGTCCTGAGTCTGACATTTTCAGGTCTCTGATGCTCACATTCATAATAGCAGTACCATCAGGAAAGCTTTGATAGTCAATGCCGTATCTGCCTCTGTGAGCTCTGTCTTCTGTTGTGCTAATCAAAATATTTATTGTACAGTTTTCCTTACAAAAGAACTTTCTTCTTCCTGCTAACAAAGCTTTACATCCAAGTCTGAAGTTTCCTCCTTCTTTTCCTCTAGCGGTTGTCAGAGCGTCTCCACCCTTCAGAGCTGCTGAGAAGATAAACGATCAGTAATTACTGTGATATTCAGCAGCTTAAAGGCAAAATATATTTTATAAATTTAACTGAAGATGTCAGAACAAATTAACATTGAGTACATCCATCCATTTTCTGTACACCCTTGTCCCTTAATGGGGTCGGGAGGGTTGCTGGTGCTTATCTCCAGCTAGCGTTCCGGGCGAGAGGCGGGGTTCACCCTGGACAGGTCGCCAGTCTGTCACAGGGACATTGATTCCCACATTTCTAATTTTAATACATTCCCAAACTCTTTATTTTGCTCAACAACCTGGTTTCTTTGTTCCACCATGTACTTAAATCACTAACTGAGAAGCAAATCAAAGCTTGTCTAAAAGCTAAAACATTAACATCATTGATTTATTTATTTTTATTTATTTTTTGCTGTTTTTTGTTTCAAGTTCTACCAATCAACAAAGTCTGAAGTTTATACAACTGTACATTTATTTAAACTAATTTTTTAGCATTACAACAATTTTCTGATGGTTAGTTTTCTGGTTTAGTGCTGAAATTATCTGATCAGACAGAAAAGAACTTAATTAGTGCAATTAGCAAAAAAATTGTGATTTGACAAGCTTTGGATGATTTAGTTGGCCTCACAATGAACTTTTTATATTTAAAACGGATCATCAACATGTTTTACTACAGAACCAACAGAATGAAACAGATGAAACTAGTTAAACACACGGCTTAAAATCTTTTAACAAAGTTGGAATTCTCTCTGATAAAATGTGAGGAACTGAAAGGATGAAGGACTGAGAGCACAGAAGATGATAGAAATAAATGTAAATGTACTCACTGAGGAAGATGAGGCAGATCAAAGTGAGACAGACCTTCATCCTGAGCTGCTGATGGTTTCAGTTTCTCTTCCTGCTTCACTGAAACCAGGAACTACTCTGTAGGATGAAATTCTTTTTCCGAACACCAGAGGGCGCTACTACTTTTATTGCAGAGTTATAGTTTCAAGTAGATTATTCCTCATCAGATGAAAGTGTTTGTTTTCCTTCTAGCAATCTGTTGTTTTAATTAACAGATTTAATGTAGCAGAGAGAAAAGCTTGTGTGTGTCTTTGTGTGAGTTTTGATCAAAATGATTGTAGTGATGGTTGTAGGTGTTTATGAGATTTTTGGTCAATGCGTTTGTTTGGAGCCACCTAGTGGTGTGATGAGTGACTGCATGCAACTGGTCCGTCAGGCACTCTCGCGGCTTCCCCCACCTACCTCCACCAGCTGAGGAGCGCTGCTGGAGGTAGGTGGGGGAGAGGCAGGTATTCACTTCTTTTTTTACTTAGGTCATATTTTCTAGTTCAACAAATAACAAAGTACTGTAAGAATATTTAACATTTACAAATATAATTTGTAAAGTTTTCTCGTGGTTGGTCTGGAAAAATGTGACCCTATGAGTGGGAGCCGGGGCGGTGGCTGACCACACGGTCACGGCGCTAAATGTGTCTTTATTTTTTAGCCTGTGGGACCACTGGCTGCAGTCTGTCACATTGTGAGGAGTCACATGGAAATTTGTTAACTGTTATTATTTTAAATTATACGATCAAATCTAAATAATAATAATAATAATAATAATAATAATAATAATAATAATAATAATAATAATAATAATAATAATAATAATAATAACAGATTTCCAAAAACAAAACAAAACATTCGTATTCAATGAATCAATCAAAAATAACACTAACAGCAAAAACAGTAAAATAACAGACAGCTGTTACACCAGTTAACAGTCAAAACAGTCATTTTTCTACATATATATATCAACAAATTCACAGTTTGAATCCACCTAGCACAACAAAGAACGAAAAACTCCTCACAATGTGACTGTCTGCACCCAGTGGACCGACATGCTGAAAAATAAAAGACACATTTAGCGCGTGACCGAGTGGTCAGCCACCGGCCCAGCTCCCACTCATAGGGTCACATTTTTCCAGCCCAACCACGAGAAAACTTTACAAATTATATTTGATAATGGTAAATATTCTAACAGTACTTCGTTAATTGTTGAACTAGAAAAATATGACCCTAAGTAAAAAAGGAGTCTCGCATCTCGCACCTACCTCCAGCAGCGCTCCTCAGAATTCTGGTGGGGGAAGCCGCGAGAGTAACTGACGGACCCGTTGCATGCAGTCACTCATCACACCACTAGGTGGCTCCAAACGCAGTGACCAAAAATCTTATAAACACCTACAACCATCACTACAATCATTTTGATCAAAACTCACACAAAGACACACACAAGCTTTTTTCTCTGTTACATTAAGGTGATTTAGGCAATAGTGAAGTTTTGGTGATGCTCTCTGATCGTCCTGGAAACAGATTTTAAACTGCAAACAGAGTGTCTGGAGGCAGTTTAAACAGTTGTACAGAAAAATAGATGAGGAGTTGTCTTATCTTATTATAAGTAAGGCTTTGGGTACAAGATTTCAGTTTTCATGTTTGTAGTTTTCACTGTTAAGACAATCAAACTTTTTCTTTATTGTATTTTATGTTTTTGTCTGATTTAAGGTCCAATGTATTGCTACAGTATGTCAAAATGAAAAAAAAGACTAAATTCAGACATGTGAAGTTGTGTTAAAGTAAATAAGACCAAGAAACAATACAAACATTCTAACATACAATAATTCTAAAACATAAATATAATTGGGAATTGAAAACTGGCCCCCAGGCCTTGGAATGCTCTCCATGTAGCATTACTAGAAAAATACTAGTTTTTTTCTAGTTGAAACAGAACATTATGGTGTTCTGTTTCAACCGATGCATTCAAAAAAATTCTCAAGACATGCTTTTTTAGACAGGACTATGGCTAACTTTTTGGTTTCTTGTTTTTAGTTTCTCTTTGTTTTATTATGTTTACTCTCATTGTAAACATTTTGCGACTTCTCGTGTCTGTGAAAGGTGACATATAAAGTTTACTTACTTACTTACAAATATAAAGTAACATAAAGACTGTGAGGACATTACATGTAACACCCAAGAAACTTTTGTTTCTATTTTTACTGTTTAAATCAGTTCTTAGGGGTTCTAACGGTCCGTTTCTGTGCATATTTTAACATTATCCTGTAAATTTGTTTTTGCCTAAAACCGTCTCAGTGCTGCCCTCTTTGGTTGAACAGTGGTTACTGCAGTTGAATTTTCCTACTGCTCACAAAGGTACACAGATGAAACCTCTCGGCTCATCACCTCTTTTAGCCATGCCCCTCAGTGTATCGTTAAGTAGCTAAAAATTAAGGACGTGAAAATTTGTTTAGCCAAAGTCTGAAAAAATATTCCAGCTGAATCATAAAAAAATATTTTATTTGATCCACAACAAAACTTGTTCAAGTCTTTTAAACAGAGAAAAAGCAGAAAGTAGTGAAATTTCACTAACTACCAGTGTATTGCATATAAAAATAAACAATATAAAATACATATGCATACATACTGTTGTTTAATTAAATACCCATTGAATGAAAATAAGTTCATAAAAACAGTGACAGCGATTAGATCATCTTTCAAACATCTTTTGTTTGAAAGGAGATCATTCAGTAAAGGAACATTATTTAGTGAGGAGCCACATATTAAATAATTTAGCTTAGTTTAGTTCAGGAACAAACTGCAGATATTTCCTCAGCAGATTATTTATTCTGTCTGTTCTCTTTTATGATTTCCTGTCTCTGGGTTGATCAGCTTTTATTCTGTCTGACCTTCATTTTCTCCTGTGTTTTCTGTGTTTATGCTACTGTCTTGAATGTTTTATTTAGTTTATTTTTTATTCTTATTCCAAAGTGTAAAGGGAAATATTTATCAAATATTTGTCTTACATTTCCCCCTATTGTTTTGTATTTTAACTCATTTATACCTAAGCCTGACATATTTTGTGTGTTTTTTAGTTATTATCAGTTAATTTTGACAACATTGAGGAGCCATGCAGCTGTTTGGCAGAGCTGCAGCTGCAGCATCATATGAGCTGAATTTGCTGCAGTGTTTTATGTTTCACTTCACACTAATTCAACACAACCCATCAGAACAACCACAGCAGCTGACCTGACTATAGCAGGAAGTCTGAAACAAAGATAATAACAAAAAGCTTATCTTACAACGGTAATCATTAGCATGATTTTCAATATCAGCTAGCAAATAATTAACTTGACAAATATGTTGAAGTACTTCTGTTGGAGCCTATAAAGTCTATTCTCTCAGTGTAGGGACTTTAGAACTGGGTGATGTTCTCTAGCTTCTTGGTTTAAGTCAGAACGCCAGCAGCAGTGGTTCTGGATCTGATTGATTTGTTAGGTAGACCTGTAAAGACACTTTTGCAGTAATCAATGTGACTCAAGATAAACACATGGATGAGTTTCTCTAGATCTTGTTGAGATTTTAGTTCTTTAATCCTGGGAATGTTCTTCAGGTTATAGAAGACAGACTTTGTAACTGTCTTTATGTGACTCTGAAGGTTCGGTCCATCTCTACATCCAGATTTCAGGCCTGATCTCTTGTTTCTAGTTGTGATAAATGAGTAGCGAATGTTCCAATAACCTTCATAATGGACTGATTTTGGTTACGTCTCTGTTGTTGAGTCCATATCAGCAAAGCTCTGGTTCTAAAGTAATGGTGGAATAAAGAGCAGGTGACCCGTTGCCATGGCTACCAGAGCTCATATCTAACTGAGGTTCTGAGTACATGACGTTATCTGAAACACCAAGATGGCCGCCATTGGATCCGGTGTCATCGTTCAACATCTGCACTTCAGAGTACTCTGCTTCTTCTTTAGCCTGGAAGAAAACAAGGAGAAAAGTTTTATTTTGTTAATTTATACTTTAAAATGTTTCTGCAAGCCGAATTTAGAATAGCTGAATAAGGAGATTCAACAAAGCTGGATACTTTTGCACATCATACGATTTTTCATTTATAAAAAACGTTTTGAATCAAGTATAATTTTGTTTCTACTTCACAAGTTTTTACCACTTTGTGTTGGTCTTTAACATAAAACTTCAATTGTAGTTTAAACTGCTCTGTTTTCTACAAGTTTGCATGGATATCACAACTTCAAGAAGTTAAAGTGAAACCCAGATTAAACAATAATTATTAGAAACACATCAATTCATCAGATTATTTAAAATGCTTTTAGAGGATATTAAAAATTAAATCTTTATCAAATAAAATTATCACAAATATATTGTGCTTCTGCCACAAGAGAGTAAAACCAAATTTTTATGACATATAAGAAACTAAATTGCAAATCTTTTTTATTCACTTGCAAATGCATCCAATCATAATTATACTGTAGGACATAGGAATGGCTTCCCATATTCTATAAGTCAGTAAATGCAAAAGAGGAAAAGCCTGATAATCAAAAAAGTTTATCATTTTATGAATAAATCTAATGAAAGTTACCTTGTTTACAGGATTTTGAGCAAAATATTAAATGTTTTACCATGAAACATAAAACGAAACACTCAGAGCTCAGACGTCCCCCGCTCTGCGATAGTGAAACTATACTTTGCACTTTTAGCTCAAACTGAATGACAAAAATTAAGAAAACAACATTATTATTACTGTCTTTCCACTTACTTGGCACTGCGGTTCGCTGGCCAGGCTGTATATTACGTTGCTTTCAGCTGCGTTTGGTTTGTTGGGTTGGACAGAAACGTAAACTGAAGATATTTCCCCAGCAGGAGGTTTGTTCTCTCTGCCATCCTCTCTGATCTCCTCATAAACGGTGTTGATCTGCAGAACCAAGAGTTTAAATTGGATGAAGCAGCAGGTTTACAAACTGACTGCTGTAGGATCAGAACGACGCTGCAGATGTTTTTACTCTGACTTACCGTTAAGTCAGGAGGATTTGTGTCTACTGGACGACCTGAAAAACAAAACAAGGAAATATCTGATTTAAAACAATATTACAAAACTGTTAGTTAGCAGAGATTCCCTTTTTGATTTAGATCTGAACTTTGACTGGACCATTCTAACACAAGAATATTTCTTTGAGCTAACGTCTGCGACTTCCTGCAACTTTTGAATGCATCTCTGCTCCAACATATTCAAGGAGGCTGAATTATCTCCTTATATGTCAACAAGTTCTGCAGAGGCCTGGCAGATTCATGTTTTCACACCACAGAGTCAAAATGATGAAGTTACAGATATGTGTAACTTTGGTCTGCTTCAAGTTTGCGCAATTTCCCTTTTTTACCCCTGAAGTTTTGTGTCAACACAGCTATGCATAAAAAGCTTTGCCTTCATGTAACACTGTACAACGAAGCAAATATTCTCAAGATCACTTTTTATGCTTATTGATTTCATATAGATTTTATAATCTATGAGCGTGTAAAACACAAAGGAACTTTGGTAAAATCACCATAAATGGAGGCATAGTTACATTCTGTTGGTAAATTACATTTTGTAAATAATAAATGAACCAGGATGTGAGTTTATTTTCAGGTGTGACAGTGTGAGATGGAAACACCAGTGTGTGTTTTATAACTCACCTTTCTGTTGATGGAAGCGTTTCCTCCAGCAGTAAATCAGCAGAGCCGTCGCTAACAAGATGATCAGGACCAGACTCAGACCCACATAAAGCAGCTGATCTGTTTGACCTGTTTTAATACAAATTTATATTTTTGGTTCTTTTTGTTCTGTTTCTGAGCCACAAACATTAAACCCACTTAGAGTAATCTAGAACCATCGCAGTTTCATGTTGACGTCTGAAATTCTGCAACATTAAAATTTAAATGTTGTCACACTCTAAATGTTTTGTCAACATTGTTGATTTACAGCATTTTAAGAAAATCATAAAATGTCAACTGTCAATAACCAACATCATAAAAAACATCAGCAGATGATGTTGTGGTTTGTTGGGTGGTTGAAGATGAGGAGTAAGAAGAAAATGAAGTTGTAGCTGTGAGAAATTAAACCTTCATGATACCAGTGAAGATGTTTGTCTGTGTGAGTCTCAGTTTGAACATGTTGGATGATTTAATCAGTTAAAAACATCTGAACTCAGATTTAAACCCAGTTTGATGTTATTTGGATCAGAAGAAGCTGTCAGTGAGCAGAGTTTACTGTCAGAGACATGAAGGAACATTTTCAGGAGAGAAACTCACCTTCAGTCACATCCAGATGAAATTCATGATATCGAGATCGGTTTTTACCCAAACCAAATCGGTACCGTCCTGAATCAGATCGTTTCAGGTCTGAGATGCTCACATACACAGCATATGAAGTATAACCTGATTCATAGAAAGTGCTGTATCTGCCGTTATCAGCTCTGTTTTCTGTTGTGTTAATCAGAATATTTTCTCCTTCACAGTTTTCCTTACAGAAGATTATCGGGTTTCCAGTGAAATTAAATTTACATTCAACTGTGATGTTTTCTCCTCCCATTCTTGTATGAGTTTCTGCAGCTTCTCCATCCTGCAGAACTGCTGAGAAGATAAACAATAATTACTATGACATTCAGCAGCTGGAAGAGAAAATATATTTTATAAATTTAACTGGAGATATGAGAGTAAATTAACATTGACTCCAACATTTTAAACTAATTCTAATAAATTCCCCAAACTTTTATGTTGCACATCAACCTTCTGGTTTCTTTGTTCCACCTGGTTAAATATTCAACGGAGAAGCAACTCAAAGCTTGTTTAAAAAACTTAAAAAGTTAACACCATTCAGTTTTTATTTTTGTTTTTATATTTTTGGAACACAGCTTTTTCCTGTAGATTTTATGACTGTGGCTGTGATGAAGTTTCAGTATTGCATCACTTTGTCGTTTCCGTTTCAACTTCTTTAAATCTATGACAAAAATATATTTTTCTAGTTCTCTAAAGCAACAAACTCTGAGCTCTGAAAGACAAACCTGAACAATTTGTTTATTTAAATCTGCATTTAGCAACTTCTTGGTGGTTAGTTTTCTGTTTCTGTGCTGAAATATTTTGATTCCGCGTCCAGAAAGGAAACTGTGCATTCCAGGAACATAGATAATTGCTAATTTGCAAATATACAAGTGATTTGAAAAGCTTAAAATAATTCAGTTAACTTTGGAATTAAGCCATTTATACATAAACAGATCAACATCTTTAACCACAGAAACCAACAGGATGCAGCTGAGAAAACTACAGAGAAGCAGCCGAAGTTAAAATTCTCTCTGATAAACTGTGAGGACCTGGAAGGATGAAGGACTGAGAGCAGAGGAACTGATAGAAATAAAATAGTTATGTACTCACTGAGGAAGAAGAGGCAGATCAAAGTGAGACAGACCTTCATCCTGAGCTGCTGATGGTTTCTAACTCTGCTTCTCTTCCTCTTTCACCGATAAACCAGGAACTTCTCTACAGGAAGCAGTTCCTCCTATGAAAACCAGAGGGCGCTACTACTTTTACTGCAGAGTTAAAGTTTCTGTAGATTATTCCTCATCAGATCAAAGAATATTCTGGATTAAAACTCAAAACGTTTTATTTCACAAATTCTGCAGCCCAGATTTGTTCTTTAAATAGAAACTGATGCTGAAATTAGAAGCTGAGAAGTTAAAAAACTGCAGCTTCAACACAGAAAACATCAAACATTCATAACTGGTTAACCATAGAAACATCACAGCACTGATTACAGATGAGGAAGCACATCTAGTTTATGTTTTAGCCGCAAGTTTCAGTTTAGCACTAATCAGAAATCATGATGCACAATTTAAACCAAAGAGTTCAACTTGTTTATGAACTTTGATGAGTTTTCTTTAACTAGCTTACTCTGCAGGAAAGTTTAGTTTCTCAGCAAAATTACAGGATATCCTGTATCCTGTAATGTTGAGAACATAAGAAAACCTAAATATTGAATTATTTTTCTTTCACATTATGAAATTATTGAGTATGGCTATTATTTTACATTTAAACATATTAAGAGATGGGCTAACTGCTCTTTTGTTTCTTGTTATCTTAGCAAATATATTTACTTAAACTATAAAAAAGGAGCTGTGATTACTTATAAAAATATTTAATAAAATCTGAAATAAGACTTCAAAAATGTAAAGATTATAAGTGGATAAAAATAATTTTCTCATCAATCTTACACAAATATGTCTGACTTTTCAGATTATATCAAAAACAGATTAACAAGAAAGTTGAAGTAAAACGATTCACATCAGTTTGTTCACATTTAAATTTACTAATCAACAACCTGAACATTGAAACATTTGGTTCATCTGGAGTAACGAAACTGAAAGTCTGCACAAATCTAAATTGAATTTAAATTATTAAATATAGCTAGAAATGATGAGAAAGAATAAAAACGAAAAGAGACATTTCTTTAATTTAATAATATTCATTCTTTGCAACACAATACCCTCCGATTTCTTTTATTTGTTAGTTCGACAATTTTATTTTCCTTTCATTAATGTAATGTATCACACCATATATTTTCTACTTAGATATTAAATAAAAGTAAAAAAAAAAGACATTTGTTTAATTTCCATCTCTTTGTGACTTTTATAGATTTATGTTCTCAATACCTGGAAGCAGAAAATTACTGGAAGCAAATTTCAGTTTCTGAACTATTTCTGTAATTATGTGACTCATTTATAGATCAGTTTGATGATTTTAGAGAGAATAAACACAGTAACGTTTTAGCAGAACCAGAGCAGAGCTACTGCTGTAAACTAATGTTGGAGTAAAGAGCAGAATCATCGCTGCGGTTTGCAGAGTTCATCTGAATCTCCGAGTAGGTGACGTTTTCTGCATGACCACAGGGGGCGCTGTTGGCTGAAGTGGTAGTCAGATTCAGGAACTGAACCTCAGAGTACTCTACTGCATCATCTTTAGCCTGGAAGGAAACAGGAACAAACATTTCAGTTTGCAACTTCATATTTAATCATTTCCCTTCATGCATAAAATAATATTTTAGTCAAATAAACCATTAGGAACACAAAATGTGTTATTAATTTAAATTAGCCTGAGTCAAGTTTAGATGTTAACTTACTACCTTATAATTAAACTACTGAAACAGATTATGGAGACAGAGAGTGACCTTGAAATACTATCCATGTTTTACACTTGTTGTTTTGTGACACAGTAATATTTTTTTTGTTTTCACAAGTTGATTTTCTAAAATTTTACTAAGATTTTACACAATAGTTTTCTGTTAAATTGTTAAAATGTTTCCTCCTTTAGTCCTTCCTGTATATTTTCCTTAGTTACCTTGGTGTTTTTGCTGTTTTCTGTTTCTTCAGAAGAACCTGGAAAACATGCACTTCAGTAAATATGAGAATAGATTTTCTAATCTAAAACATTTTTAGCATCATTTAACCTATTATGACACGGTAGAAAAATTTGTTACTTTATTGGTTTGTAACATTGTAGTTACTATATTACAAATGAATTAATAGCTTGTTTATTCAAGTTATTCTTTAAAAATAAATACAAAAAGAAGTAAATATCTCCCAAAAAAACAAAAACAAAAAACATATAGAGATAAAATCGACCCAAACTTCAGACCAGCCCACCAGGTATTGTCCCAGTTTTCCCGATTAGCCAATCTGAGCTTTGCTCATCCAGAACATTTTATATTTCACAATAAGAACAGAGCTGGAGCTGAACGATCTGTTGTGAAATGTTGTCTGAACTTTTAGCAGACTGATGTTTCCTCACCGACTCTGTCTGCATCAGGGTCAGAAAAGATGCAGCAACTTTCAGTGGTGAAAGGGAAGCATTGAGTTTATTTAATATTTGACATTTACACAAGATTATAGATACTTTGTTCTTATGCTGATCATCACATTCAGATTCTAAAATCTGTGAACTTCTGAAATAAGGAAATAAAGAAAATTTCCCAGAGGTGTAGAATCAGTTACAGCCTCTTGACTTATTCTTAAAAAAATAAAGCTTCAGATAAAAATGTTCTTTTTCACCGTGGACATTAATAAATGTGTTATAATAATTTATTATATTTATTAATATTATTCTGTTATTAATTAAAACCTTTATAAGATTTACTCTAAATATGGATAGTTTGTAATCAATAAAGGCCAGAATTATTCATACCCCTGGCAGATTTAGTTTTAAAGTAATCTTTAAATTTGACCAACATGTTTCTACAAACTATAATATTTACGTTTTGGAAGAATCTGAAGGAAGCTAAAGATTAGGGTGATGGAAAGGAGGCATTCCATCCTCAAAAACTGGAAGATCTTCACCAAAGAAAGAAAATATTGACATATCACTGGAAACTTGAAATAGTTGTTGAGAAATTATAAGAAATAATTGACTGTTGTAAGATCAGCAAAGATCTTACAAAGATCTTACAAAGATGTCCATTTTTATGTCAAAACTTCAAAAGAAACAATGAAATTTGGCTGTTTTGATAGCAATACTACCCATGTATTGTTGTTAATTTATTTGGCTGATGAGTAATGGACTTTAAATCTAAACTTGTGTGTCACTGATTTTATAGGTTATTTGTTGCCTGTAATATTTTACCTTTTTGTTGACTGAAGTTTTTCCTCTTGCAGAAAATCAGCAGAGCTGCTGCTAACAAGACGATCAGGACGACCAGAACCAGGCCCACATAAAGCAACGGATCTGCAGGGATGATTAAAGTTTATCTCAGTTTATTCTGAGTCAAAGATCCTCCAACATAAACGCTTTAGGAGTTCAATTATGTGCAAAATTATAATCATGCTGATTTTTGAACACTGTGAAATTTAGCCTTTAACAGCTTCATTGACAGACAATGATGAACTTCAACAAACCCAAATCATCTCATCAGCATCTAATAAACATGAACCTGAAGCTGCAGCTGGTTTATCAGAGAGTTTGATGGTTTCAGACGGAGAAGGAGAGAAACTCTGACTCTGTGATGCTGCTGTTGTTCTCATTGTTGTTGCTTTTGTTGCTTTTGTTGTTGTTGAGTCTGCTGGGAGAAACGTTGACCTTACAAAAGGTCTTGTAGTCCATTTTGGCTTTGAAGAATCTGAAGATGTAAGAATGAAACAAAACCAAAGAAACTGAGGTTGAATTGACAGTTTTCTCATTTGTATGATCAATTTGTGTTTTCATGAGTCACAGTTTGAACATGTTGGTCTTTTAAAGTTGGTCTGTTGAAAGCTTGGACTAAAATTTTAATAATAATAAAAGAAAAACTCACCTTCAATCACAGTAAGGTTAAAATGATTGTATAAAATTCCTTTCCATGTATCTGAGCGGCACCAGTACCGTCCTGAGTCTGACGGTTTCAGATCTGTGATGCTGACATGCAGAAAATCAGATGAAAAAATATTTCTTCCCTCATATTTGATGCTGAATCTGCCGTTCTCATCTCTGTCTTTAGTTGTGCCAATGAGAATGTTTTCTCCTTCACACGTTTCCTTACAGAAAAATCTTTTGGTTCCTGAGTAACCAAATTCACATTGAACTGTGATGCTTCCTCCTTCCTTTTCTGTGTAGGTTCCCATAGTTTCTCCATCCTGCAGAGCTGCTGAGAAAATAAACAGTCAATAGATACTGTCATTGTAGAATATGATACAGAATAAATGTTAATTTAACCTAGTTTTCACATAAATTCTCTAAATATTTTCTGGTTTCTTTCTAGCAGCTGAAAAAATCTCCAGAGAGGAAATTTGTACAGCAAAGCTTTGGATCAAAACTGAAACATTTTTCTCTATTTTATGTCTCTAAGGAATGTTTGAAGCTTTGCTGCACCCGTTGGGTTACTTCTGCTCTGATCTTCCTCTTCAGGTGTTTTAAAAATTATGAAACAAACAGCTGCTTCCTGTAGTTCTTCGACTAGATGAGTTGTAGAAAACCAACAAGTCTCCAAACTAACAGAGTGTGAACTCCATGGGAAGTAAGTTTTGCTTATCTAATTATAAATCTGAACAACTTTCATTTGGATTTTTTTTCAGTTTTTGTGTGAAAATAATCAGAGTTTTGATCCTGACCACAAAATGAACAGAAAATAACAGATAAAACTGGAGGAAAACCTAAAGTTCATTTTAAAAATGTTCAATAAAAAGTCTCCATCCTGCAGAGCTGTTGAGAAGATAAGTTATCAGAAACGAAAGTCCAGAGAATACTTACACTTAAATATCCTGAACTGGAGTATCGAGTTTATATACTTTTGATCAACATTATTAGATTATTTTTTCTAATTTTGCTCTTTCCTTTGGTTTGTTATTTTGTTTGTTTTTCCTTTTAATTGATGTAAACACTCTGAATTGCCTTGTTGCTGAAAATGTGCTGTATAAATAAAATTACCTTACATTAATTACTGTAAGATTCAGCAGTTTAAAGAGAAAATATCATTAAACATTTTAACTGGAGATGTAAGAATAAATTAACATTAATTCTGACATTCTGGTGAATTTTCTAAATATTTATGTATCTCCACACTGAAAAGTTAACATGATTTATATTCTTATCACATTTTTAAAACCCAGCTCTGTCCTGCAGATTGTGTCACTGTGTCTGTGAAAAAGTTTTAATGTTGCAGGACTTTGTGGTTTCTGCTGATCTTTGTTTTCAGTTTCCTTCAATGATCTATGAAACAACATTGAAAGACTCTTTTTCTTTTACTTATTATTCTAGGTTTTGTAGAAAACTCCAAGTTCTCCAAAGCAACAGATCGTGAGCTCAAGATAAAACTTTACATTTTGGTTATTTGCATTAAAACAAGTTCTAGATGGTTAGTTTTCTGTTTCTGTGCCAAAATAATCTGTCTTTGGGTTCCCTTTATCTTTGAAACATTCCTCCATCAAAAATAAAGGTCAATTTGCAAATAAATGAGTGATTTAACAAAGTTAGAATAATTAAATTAACTCTTGAATAAAGACATTTGTATTTAAATTCACCTACATGTTTTAAAATAGGAACCAACAAAGAAAACTAGAGAAACTGAATCGACTTTAAACCTTTCAACAATGTATAAAAACCTGTGAGGAACTGGAAGGACGAAGGACTGAGAGCAAAGAAACTGATATAGATAAAATGATGTACTCACTGAGGAAGAAGAGGCAGATCAGAGTGAGACAGACCTTCATCCTGAGCTGCTGATAGTTTCTAACTCTGCTTCTTTTCCTGCTTCACTGATAAACCAGGAACTTCAGGATGCAGTTCCTCCTCTGAACACCAGATGGCAGAATCCTCACATTTTAGAAGTCAAGTTCTGTTGGAGCTTCTGAACTGAGTTTTGACTCATTAGATGAAACATCTGAAATTTTTAACAAATTCTAAAGTCTAATTAAATATAAAAATACGAAATGTGAAGTTACACAGAAACGAATGATACAAAACAATGTAATTTAAATGGGTTTTCATATGATTTTTTTTATAAATGAAATAAAAATTTGGCAAAAAAAGAGAGAAATGTTTATCAAAGACACAAGTTGCAGCTTCTTTAATTACAGTTCAAAAATATTCCTGATGAATAACAAAAAAAAAATATTTGTTTCATTGCAAAAGTAATTCAAACTAACTTTTGTTTATGGGACAACATATTGTCACCTGAAATGTTTCTATTGATGAACTGAAAGTTAAATTCTTGCCAAAGTTTTAGTATTTTATAATACACAAACAACCCTCAGCACTTTACCGAGAGAGAAGCAGCAAGCTCAGAGCTGAAATGAAGCCTTCACTAAAACAATGACAATAAACAATAATAATAAAATATAACATAGACAGCACAGCAATGACATACTATCAATATGTGTTAAATACAAAATGAATCAAACAAATGAGACTTTAATTTTACAAATGTGATGGTTACAGCCAGTAATAGACCATTGCTCTAACATTTCCTGTAACATTTAATAACGGAACATTTTTTAGCAGGGTGGCAAAACCCGTTTCATTACTTATCTCCTCTATAACTTACACAAAACTGCCCTGTTCATGTAATTTTGGCTATTTTCTTGAGAAAACATGAGACTAAATGTTTACTGTAAGCTCTGTTTCAGAGAGTTTAGTACAGGAATAAACTGAAGGTATTTCCATGGCAGATGATTTGTTCTCTCTGTCCTCCTTTTTGATTTTGCTCCTTCTCTGTGTTGGGAGGAGAAGATTATGAGGAAAAGTTGCATCAGACACAGTTTAACACTAATCAAAGCTCACCTGAGAGATGGCAGGGTTCTCAGTTTCCACAGCAGAATCTGAAAAAAATTCTGATCAGAAGGATGAAACTTTACAGAAGTAAATCAGAAGTTTACTACCAACAGATAATGTTCATAAGTAATTTCCTGCTTCTGTAAATGTGTTGCAGAATCTCTCCTCGTCTTCAACCAGAATTTATATTTTAATTCTTTCATTTTTAGGGATCCATTAGCTCTGACTGCTCTGCTGATTGCTCCAATATGTTCAAAGAAAACAGAGATGCATTGCTTGATTATCCAACGCTAACAGTCGGAAGAAGAAGAAAATGAGGAAAAAGAAGAAAACAAGGAAGAAGAAGAAAATGAGGAAGAAGCCTTCATGGCTCAGAAGAGCTTTGAGATAAATGTAGTTGTTCATAAAAGGAGTACAACAGTTTCTGTGTTTTCTCACCTTTGCTTTTCATGGCTCTCCTCTTCCAGCAGAAAATCACCAAAGGTGTTGATAACAAGATGATCTTGGCGACCAGAGACAGAAACACATAAAGCTGGAGACCTGCAGGGGAGTTAAAGAGAGAACAGCCTGGTTTGATCAGGACAAACTGGAAAATGTTTGCATATCTGTTCACAACCTTCTGATTCTGAGATAAAATAAGGTGAATTCTCTGTTTTGCTGTGTACAATACATTAAGTATTTAAAGTTTGCATCACAGAGAGCTCAACATGAAACCAGCAACAGTGACGAGTGCATGTGATTTTTTAGAGGAAATGAAAAAGAAGTGTCATTTTGCATCGAGAACCATTCTTAAAAATAGTCAGAATGATCAGACACAACTCAACTCTTTCAGTCCTAAGTCCTTCACAGTGATTAAAACCAGATCAGCCACACTGATATTCATAAAACATTCAACATGCTGAAGTAGTTCTATGAATATAGATGAACAGAAATATTTTATTTTGAAACTATTTATTGTAACAGGTTTCAGTTTGTTAGCAGCAGCAACATTCACTTATCAGCTCATTTTTAAAAGAAATATATTGAAAAATTAGGTCACAATAAAGCTGCTATTTGTTGAAATTTGCAGATATGTTTAGCTGTAGAAACAGTTATTGTAAATTAGCAGCTATGCAGATGATAAAGTGATAATCCAGTTATAATAAAGGAGGGATTATCAGGGATTATTTTTTGTTTCAGTTACATCTGCAATGTTGTTTGTTGAATCTTCAGCATTCAACAAGGTTTTACTTTAACGTCTGAGCTTCACTGCGGCTGAAATCATTAATCAAATTAATTGTGATTAATTGATTGTTAAAATAATCATTGACTAATTTAGCAATCAATCAATGATCTGAATTTTTATCATTCTGTAAGACAAAAGAAAATATCTGGGTTTATCTGAGTCCATCAACCCTGATGTTTCCCATTGCTGAGTGTTGCTACAAGCAACAGCCAATGAGGAAGAGACCAAATAATAGAACCAATCACTATGGGGGCAGAGCTGAATCGCGCATTAACTGGTTAGAGAGATTTCTTTTAGTTACTTTGGAAACTTTGTTTATTTATCAAATCTTGAGTGTTTGAAAATTTATTTCCAACTGTTTAACCTTCAACAGCTCTAAATGTCACTTCAACAAATCAAAATCGTCTCATCAACATCTAATAAACATGAACAGATGACGTACATGAATCTGCAGCTGGTTTCTCAGAGAGTTTGAAGGTTTCAGACGGAGGAGGTGAGAAAGTCTGACTCTGAGTTGTTGTTGTGGAAGCTGATGGGAAAAAAGTTGATCTTATTAAAGATCCCAGAGTCCATTTTACTTCTAAAGTATCTGAGGATGTGAGGACTAACAGAATCACAACAACTACAGTGCAAAAACATACCAGTTTTTTTTTGTCTAGTTTAGTGCAAATATCTTATTACACTTGAATTAAGACAAAACTAACTTAAAAGTAACTTATCTACAAGATGTAGGAGTTCTTTTAATTAAATACTACCTTAATATAAATGAAAATGTATTAGTTCTATTGGCAGATTATTTCTGGCTCTCTGTTGCTCAGAGAATAAAATATTGTTGTTAGTTTATAAAACACTGAACGGCTTAGCTCCACAATACATTAAAGTTCTGCTGGATCAACCTTCCAGACCTCTCAGGTCTTCTGGTTCTGGTTCTGCTCTGCATCCGGAACCGGAATCAAACATGGACAAGCAGCATTCAGATTATATGACCCACAAATCTGGAGCAAACTTCCAGAAAACTGCAAAACAGCCGGAACACTGAGTTCCTTTAAACCAACACTAAGAACCCACCTGTTTAGAGCTGCTTTGGTCACATCATAGATGAAACATTAATAAACATTATGATGTGTAACAACGGCACTTCACAAAATGTAATGCTTCAGTTATTGACTGTATTCTATGACTTTGTATTTTTGTGCTTTTATTATATAAAACACTTTGAATTGCCATTTTTGCTAAAAATTTACCAATGGAACTACTTTTCCATCAATATTAAGGAACTATCTATTGAAAACAAACTCTTATTTCTTGTTGAAAAGATACTTGTAAGTTAGTTTTGTCTTATTTCAATTGTAATAAGACTTTTACACTAGAAAATAGAGCAGAAATACTTGGTAAGAATTGGTGTTCTTGCAGAGTAAAGTTAAAATACATATTCCTAGATTATGATTGATGCAGTTTTAACAACTTGGTGTTTTAAAGTTGATCTACTGAAAATCAGAGATGAATGTTTAAATTCAGAAAACTCACCTTTAGTCACAACGAGATCAAATTCATCGTATTGAGTTCCTTTCCATGTATCGGAGCGACACTGGTAGAGTCCTGAGTCTGACGGTTTCAGATCTGTGATGCTCACATACAGAAAATCACTAGATAATGAATCTCTTCTTTCATACGTAACGCTGATTCTGCCTCTCTGATCCGATTCTTTGGTTGTTTCAATGAGAACGTTTCCTTTGTTGCAGGTTTCCTTACAGAGGAACCTCTTCTCTCCAAAATTAGTAAATTCACACCTAACTATGATTCCGTTTCCTTCTTTTCTGGTGAAGATTCTCACAGTTTCTCCATCCCGCAGAACTGCTGAGAAGACAAGCAGTCAGTAGTTCCTGTCATTGTAGAACATGATGTAGTTGAAATAGTTATAAACTAACCTGAATGCGTTTAGAATAAACAATAATTTCAGCTTCAAACCAATTTATATAAATTCCCTAAATAACTTATGAACAAACTTCCAAATTAAACTTTGGAGAAATGAAACTTCTTTGTGTCTTTACAGAAAGTCTTGATGTTTCTGCACTTGGTCAGTTACTTCTCTGATGTTCCTCTTTGTTTGCTTTAAGATAACAAGACAGCTGTTTCCTAGCTTTTCTTTTGATAGATTACTTTTAGAAAACCTAGTTCTTCAAGAGATTTTGAGCTTCATGGGAGGTATTTTTTGTGAAAATATCCAGAATTTAGATCCTAAGCTTTACCAGGATCAGTCTATTTGGCCACAGCAAACAGCATAAAGTAACAAATGGAACTGGAGTAAAAGTCGAACATAATTATGTTTAAAACTTCCCAACGAGTTAAATAACTTCTAATAAACTGTAAGGAACTGAAAGGATGAAGGACTGAGAGCAGAGAAACTGATATAAATAAAATAATGTACTCACTGAGGAAGAAGAGGCAGATCAGAGAGAGACAGACCTTCATCCTGAGTTGCTGATGGTTTCTAACTGCTTCTCTTCCTCCTTCACTGATAAACCAGGAACTTCTCTGCAGAATGCAGTTCCTCCTTTGAACACCAGAAGTCACTTTCCACTTTATTTTATTTCTGCGTTAAAACTTCCAATTGAGCCTTTTAAATTTAAATTATGCTCCATCAGTCAACTTTCTTGTTGTAAGCTAACTTTTAAAATCATGAGAAAATATGAACACACTAACTGTAGCTGAAGCAAAGGTTGTAAAGGTTACTGAAGTTATTTTAAGGGCATTTACATAGTCTCATAACATTAGCAATTTGTTCCTCTATCTCTATCTGTTACCATCTTGGCCTAAACTGCTTCCGTTATTTGCTTCTATGCAAACCATTTCTAACTTTCTGTATTTTAACATGTTAGTTTATTTCTCTTTGTGTTTAGATATTTTGTGAATTAAGGTGACACATTTTCTTGTATCTCTTGGTTTAAGCTGCTCTGAATTGATCTGACTCAAACATATGTAGCTGCAAGAAAAGGAACTTTACAGCCATGCTGATCAGTACAGACACAAATTAAAAGTCCAGTTTCTAAGAAAGTATCTGTTTCAACACAAACTTCAGCCAAAGATCAATAAAGAGATTTATATTCAGAAATGGTCATAAACACTCAAATGCTTTAAGAATTGTGAAAATTAACACATTTTTTCAATGAAGCAATATATTGATGAACAAATAGAAATCCTATAGGAATAGAAATATATAATTATTTAGATAGATCATTTTACACTAGTTGTAAAACTTGGGATTTTGATTAGAAAGCTACTTAGCTACTTTCCAACTTCTTGCTTCAAGCAAAAAATGCTGGAATATATTTTATTACACTCAGTCACAGAGATATTTCTGATGACAGGTGTCGAGAAAAGTCGAGCTCAGCCCACTTCCCCATGCTGGAGATTTTAGTTTAATAATAACAATAAATAAAGTTATCTTTAAAACTAAATACACAGGTGACATCAAGACCCAACAGTAGAGTCAGACGGTAATAAAATTAATCTGGTTGTGTGTGTTGTTATTGTGTCCTGCAAACTTTGCTTTAATTCTACTTTTTTCTATTTAATCATAAAAAATCATAATCAGACAGAAAGAGAGTCATGGAACATGAAGAGCAGGTTTCCTGAAGACAGAGGACGTTTCCAGCCTGCAGTGAATAAAAATAGTTCAGATTGCTCATTTTAAGCATTAAAGGTTTAAAGAATGAAATCTAAACATTTTGAGTAATTGGATAAAACCCAGAGTAAAATACTTAAAATAATGATAACTTATGATAAAACCAATAATTAATATTGGTTTAACCAGTGGTCGATGTTGGTTTGATTATAAGAATATCTACACTCACTCTTACACTTGTGGAAATACTTACAGGTGAAACAAGTAACTTTAACATGGTATCAAATAATTAGATTTCCAGAAATGTCTGTAATAACTCACATCATGATTATAATAAGAGTAACTAACACATAATGGTTATTATAAAATTACAAATGAATGCTAAATCAGAGAAAATAAATGTTATAAATGTGATTTTGACATTGAACTTGAAATGTGGTAAAATGTGTAACTGTAACTAAAGGTCACTGATGTTGTGTTGGAGGTAGATGGTAGGTTATAGGTCAGGGGAAAAGAGGAGGAACCGAAAGGAGAGCAGAGGTGACCAAGGCGGACATCATGTCTCCAAGATGGTGATGGATATGAGATCATCTGTCCAAGCAGTCAGTACAGAAGAAACTGGAAGTGAGATTTTTGAGATGCATGAAAGAAACAGGTGCAGAAGGCAAACAGAGAACCTCAGAAAATTCAGTTCCAAGGAAAAGACAAGATCGTCTGAAGGTTGAGGCCAACCAAAAGACAGTTGACATCAAGGAAAAACGTACGTGAGGAAAGTTGTGTGGCTGCTGACAAGAAATAAAAAGACACCAGACAGAAGGATCGGGGTTCTTTGTTCCGCAGCGTTCGAGTCGAGCACACATGGAGATGCAGAATCAATGGAGGGCTGCGTGATGACACCCGGGGACGACTACTCACTGCACAAGAAAGGAACAAGATCCGTTTACCCACAACCCGGGATTCTGATTCGACTGCGGCCCCACACTCAACCCAAAAGATTCCAACGATGCTGCAGCGGACATGGGGAATAGACAAAGATCTTATATGGATAAAGAACTGAGTTCGTTGAGGATTCTCACCAGTTCAACTTTGGATCTATTCTAAAAGGATTCTGCCAAGACAAAGACAGGACTCCATCCATGGACGTTGTGGTTCTCTGCTGCCAAAGGTCAACTCTGCATCTGGGTTCGAGTGAAACTGCCTCCCCAAAGTTTCTATTTAGATCAGGACACAGTGTAGGGTTAGAAGTAGGAGTAATTTCTAAAAATTCTTAAAAGTATTAATTTCTTAATCTTTTGTTGAATTGCTGTATGTCTTTTCTCCCCTGCTAAAGCTTGCTAATAAAATTACTAAAGTCTAATTATTGCCGTGGACAGTTAAATTATTTGAGTCGACCAAAATTAATTCTTCTGATTATCGTAAAACCAGTGTTTGTGGTCCTAGTAAATTAGGGTGGCTTCGTACGTTCTTTAGTTCAGATAAATAATGACCCTGAGACTTGATCCTAGTCTCTAAAATTATCTAAGTTATAACAAGTGCACGTTAATGACAAGGAAAGAGCTGCCATGAACAGACGTGGTTTATGGGCTCGGACACCGGCGGGGCTACTCCGATGTCTGATTCATGAACTGAAGCGGGGCATAACGTCTGGATGAAGGCAGTTAGAGCTTAGACGAATCTTTCTCGCTCCCAGCTTAAACAAAAGTTCTCTACATTCTTAATTGCGGTAATACCCAAGAATTAGAGGCTTTTCGGACCCGTGAGATGGAGAGCTGGTCAGTAGTCAGTCTGCTGGAGTTTGGGAGGAGTTAAGGGCGTGGCTGAGTACTGTGGATTAACACAGGACCGACTGAGTCTGATTAAATATGATAAATCATGACCTCCATCAAACTAAAATAACTTGTTGACCTCAGGTGGTAGTACATAAGATTTATTGGTGTCAAATAGCCAAATTTATTTTCAATCAACTGAGTAGATTGTAGAAAATCGCTTCAATTAGCCGTTAAGAAGTATAAAATTATCTGTCATGGTAAGCAGCTCTGAAAACTGTAAATATTCAACATGATGAACAAAATGAGAAACAATGTCAGTGATTTAATTTATGATTAACATGTTTATAAGTTGATTTTACTTCCTTTAGGAACAACATTAGGTCAAGGTCAAAATTATTTATTTCAGTAAAGTTTATTTGTAAGCAAATTTCAACAGAAAGGAAGCTCAGTTATTCTCATCATAAAAAACAAAAATACAAAGTCATAAAAGACACTGCAATTAAGAAACCTGAGACAAACATTACATTTTAATGAGTGCTATCATCAAAATTATCAATAAACGTCAAATATGTTGGTCAACGTTTCATTGATTATGCTTCAAAAGCAACTCCAAACAGGTGGGTTTAAATCCAGTCTGTGTTTCGGCTGTTTTCTGGAAGTTAGTTCCAGATTTGTGGTGCATAGAAGCTGAATGCTGCTTCTGCATGTTTGGTTCTGGGTCTGGTTCTGCTCTGCATCCCCAGAACCAGAAGACTGGAGATGTCTGGAAGGTTGTTATGACAACAGCAGACCTAAAAGCCATTCAATTATTTATAAATTAACAACAGTTCTGATCAAAATACAAGGAGTTGCAATAATCTGATCTACAGGTAAACAGTTGAATGCCTTGCTCAGAAACATTAGCTGGAAGGTGTGGCTTCATGTTAGCCAACTGTCTCATGTTAAAAAAACTACACTGAACCACTTCACTCACCTGATGACTAGAACCAGAACCACGTAAGGCAGCAGACCTGCAGAGGAGTTAAAGAGAAACAGCTTGGGTTGATCAGGATAAAGTGGAAATTTGGCCCATTTGATCCAAGAACCATTTGCACACAATATATATAACTGTTTAAATGATTCCTTCACATCCCTCTTGCTCAGAGAAAAAAGCATAAATGCTCTGCTATGCAGTGTAAGCTGTGCTTGTAAAATTTATTGGACATCTAAAGTTTGCAGCATAAAGAGCTCAACATGAAACCTGCAACAGAGACCAAGTTGGTCAAATAAAAGCTGAATTTTGGTTTTGCACAGGAAATAAAAAATAAGTTTTGTTCTTTAGAAAAGCTGTTAAAAATTATCATAATAATCTTCATATATGACTCGACTGATGGGTAACTCCAATCTTTCACTCTTGATTACTTCATAATAATGCCAACTGATTACAACCAGATATCAGTCACACTGATACTGAGTCTCATAAAACATTCAACATGCTAATAAACTCTTCTGAACATAAGTTACCTGCAGATAAACAGAAAGAGTTTTATTGTAAAACTAATGATTGTAACTAGAGTTGGTTTGTGTCACTCAGCTGCATTCAGTTATCAGATGATTAGTTTTCTGATCTTTGTTGGGGGTTTTTTCATGGTTTGTGGGTTTTCATCCACTCTTCATCACATTGTTGAGTAAGAGAACTGCAGTCTCTTAAAGATTGGGACTTTGCCTTCAATTGTCTTTGGCCTTTAAAAAACCTGTTGTTCTGGTTCCGAGTCAAAAAACCCTCACATAAAGTTTTAATGGATTAGAAATTGTTTTAGTTACATTTGCTTCTTTAATTTTTACATGAATATCACTTTATTTCTGATAGTATTTCCCTTTAGCAACTCTGACTCTCACTGATTATCAAAGATGAACTTAACAGATCAAAATCATCTCATCAAAATCTAACAACCATGAACAGATGATGAAGCAGCAGCTGGTTTCCCAGAGAGTTTGATGGTTTCAGATGGAGAAGAAGAGAAACTCTGACTCTGAGTTGTTGCTGCTGCTGCTGGTGCTGCTGTTGTGGGGACTGCAGGGAGAAAAGATGATCTTATTAAAAGTCTTGGAGCCCATTTTGGTTCTACAATTTCTTAAGATGTGAGGATTAAACAGAATCACAACATCTTAGGGTAAATGTAATTTCTTCTTATTTTTATGATTGATTTGTCTTCATGAGTCACAGTTTGAAAATGTTGGTCTTTTAAAGTTGATTTGTTGAAAACTTGAAAACTCACCTTCAGTCACAGTAAGATTAAAATGATTATACTGAATTCCTTTCCATGTTTCTGAGCGGCACCGGTACCGCCCTGAGTCTGATGGTTTCAGATCTGTGATGCTCACATGCAGAAAATCAGTAGAAAATGTATATCTTCTTTCATATCTAATGTTGAATTTTCCTCTCTGATCTCTGTCTTCAGTTGTTTCAATGAGAATGTTTTGTCCTTCACAGGTTTCCTTGCAGAGGGACCTCTTTTTTCCTGAGTTGTCAAATTCACATCTAACTGTGATGCTTCCTCCTTCCTTTCCTCTGTAGGTTCCCACAGTTTCTCCATCCTGCAGAGCTGATGAGGAGAAAAACAGTCAGTAGTTACTGTAAGATTATAATACAGTGGAAATATAGTTATAAATTAACTTGTATGTCTTAGAATAACTTTAAATTTAAGCCAGTGTCTCAAATTAATTAAGCAAAATTATCTAAATAACTGGATTAACAATGTTTTGGTGCCTTTATAAAAAAAAAATCTCCATTGAAAAAGATTGTAAATTAAAACTTTGGTGAAACAAATCAAATATCTTCCTCTGCTTTGAGTCATTAAGGAGGGTGTGAATGTTGCTGCACTCAGGGAGTTACTTCTGCACTGATGAATCTACAGTTCTCCAGAGCAAAGCAAATGATTCTGAGCTCCATAGGAGTTAGTTTTGTTTTATCATTTCTATATTTCTGTTTTTGCATGAAAACATTCAGTTTAGATTTTGTAGTTTAAATCTTCAGCTTATTTAACCACAAATCAACAGAAAGTAAGACATGAAACTAAAGCAAAAGTCAAAGTTATTAAATTTGTCAAACAACTTGAAACTGTGAGGAACTGAAAGGATGAAGGACTGAGAGCAGAGAAACTGATATAAATAAAATAATGTACTCACTGAGGAAGAAGAGGCAGAGCAGAGAGAGACAGACCTTCATCCTGAGCTGCTGATGGTTTCTAACTCTGCTTCTCTTCCTGCTTCACTGATAAACCAGGAACTTCTCTGCAGGATGCAGTTCCTCCTCTGAACACCAGAGGGCATTACTACTTTTAGTGCAGAGAACGTTTTTGTCCGAGCCTTTGAATAACGGCTCATTAGAAGAAACTACATCTGAAGTTCTTAAGACTGTAAAGTTTAATCAAATATTAAAATACCTGTAAATTCATACATAAAGACTGATTTGTTCCATTGCAAAACAATAAAAAAATCTATTTTGTTTCAAGAACAATATACTGTCACCTGAAATGTTTCTGTTAATTAACTTAAAGTTTAAGTCCTGCCAAAGTTTTAGTTTAATTTATTTTTTTTTCCATTTATCTCAGTAAAATACACAAACAACCCTCAACACTTTGTAGAGAGAGAAGCAGAAAGCTCAGAGCTGAAATGAAGTCTCCACTGAAATAATGACAATAAACAATAATAAAATATAATATAGAAAGTACAGCAATGACATAATGTCAATATGTATCATATACAAAATGTATCATATGCAAAAAAAAAACAGTTTATAAATGAATAGTATTAAATACATGCATATGAATCTTGTACGTTGAATTACGAGAAAATTAATGCATGAAAAATAAGTTTATCATAAAATGCTTACAGTCCAGAGAATGGTCCTTCAAACATTTTCTGTCACATTCAGTTGAGGACAGTTTTTAGCCAAGTGGCAAAACCTGTTCCATATTTTTGCTCCTCTTTAGAGTATAAAAACTTTCCTTTACATTTGATTTTTGATTATTTTTGTCATGAAAAGTTGAGTCCAAATATTCCTCAACTCAGAGTTTAGTTCAGGAATAAACTGAAAATATTTCATCAGCAGATGATTTGTTCTGTCTGATTTTCTTCCTCTCTGGGTTGATCTGCAAGAAGACAAAGAAGAAAAAGACGAAGAAATGTTTTATCACTGAGACAATTCTATAAAATAAAAATATATATATATTCAGACTCACCTGAGAGACGGCAGCGTACTCTGTTTCCACAGCAGGATCTGAAAAACATTCAGATCAGAGAGATGAAACTTCTCTTTTACAGAGACTAAGATACTTTCCAGAAACTAAGAAAAGTCCTGGAAAACTTGTCCAGTATTAAGCTGATGTGCATTAGAGTTCCTTAACCATAACTATCCCAAATTACTGTCTATTATTTACAGGACATTGTCTAATACCAGAGCGTGGTTGTCCTGTTTGACTGACAGTCCCTGGTTGTGGTGTTTCTGGGGTTGGTGCTTCTCGCTGTGTCCTGCTGGACGAACGGTGGATTTGCATTTCGGTTGGCCCTCCTTTTTGGGTCTGGTATGACTTGTTAGCTGCCTTGGTGGTGCGTTTTGTTGTTTTGTTTGACTGATTGTAGCTGTGGTCCAGTGTTGGACCAACACTGGATGTTTGGTGTGCTCTTGTTGCAGATGTTCTGCTAGTTGAGCTGATTTGATCCCAGTTGGTTCTTCTCATTGGGATTCAGCTGCTTCCTTGGTCTGTATGCTGGGTTTGGGACTGGAGGTCAGAATTTAGAGGTTTGGTTCTGGATGGGTGGGGATACTGATTCCAGTTCCAGTGGTTCTTGGGGCTTCCTCCCTCGGTGGATCTCCACTATTCATGCAGGGGCATGGAGTGCAGGTTCATCGGTGATACACACACATACATATTGACCCTTTGCATGTAACGTCTCTTTCTTCGACCCTCTCCATCATGATGGACATCAAAAACAACCTATGCGCTCCTATAAAGCTTGTAAAAAAGCTCATATGTGGTAGTCTAATATTGCTTTGATTTAGTTGATTTCGCTGTAAAAATATAGAGCCATATATAGAGAGTCAGAGCTGCGAGGTCGGCTGCACAAACAGAAAAGGGTGAAAACCGACCCTGTCGTTTTATTGTATAACTTTTAACGAGGAAAGATGCAGTGACAACCTTTTTCTGCACATTTCTGCCTTTCTCTTCCTCTTTCTTTGCCATTACATTTGAAATAAACCAAATCAATTCCTAATCAAGTTTTTTTTTATATTTAGATGTCATAGCAAAGCTATGATGCTCCACTTGTGAGAGTTAGACTGAGCACGTTGGGCACAGCTGCCCAACACACTCCGTTGAAACATTAGATAACTTAAATGTTCATAAATAATTTCTTGTTTCTGTAAAGTTGTTGCTGAATTGTTAATTGCTAATCTAAGTTTTAGATGGGCACTTTGTTTGTTATAGCCTCCTTTGGCGAGCCATAGAAGGCTGACCAACACTGAAGAAGAAGAAAACAAGAAAGAAGTTTTCATGTTTGACAAGAGATTTGGTATAAATGTAGTTTTTTTTTCATTAAGAGAGGACAACAGTTTTTGTGTTTTCTCACCTTTGCTTTTCATGGTCCTCCTCTTCCAGTTGAAAATCACCAAAGGTGTTGATAACAAGATGATCTTGGCAACCAGAGTCAAAACCAGATAAAGCTGCAAACCTTCAGGGGTTTTAACAAGAGAACAGCCTGATTATCAGGAAAAAGTGGAAAATGTGGAGCAACTGATCCAAAAGCTGATGATATTCATCTTTGTTGCTATTTGCAAACCCAGTAATCAGATGTTGGTGTTGCACATCCCTTTGGCTCAGAGGTGAAACAAGATAAATGCTCTGTTTTGCAGTGTAAGCTGTGCTTGTACAATATATTGGATATCAACATAAAGCGCTCAGTGTGACACTTATAACAGTGACAATGAAGGGCAAATAATAGCACATGTGGTGTTGCAAAGGAAACAAAAAGTGATGTCATTCTTCATGAAGAACGTTGTAAAAAATAAGCATAATGACTCACCGCTGGTAATCAACTCTAACTTCAATCTTTCACTGCTAAGAACTTTGTAATAATTTCATCTGATTAAAACCAGATCGATCATAGATGAGATGTAATCTAAAATATTCAACGTGCTGAAAAATGATTTTGAACTTCAGTAAAACAATGAACAAACAAATTCGTTTTTGTAAAACTGGTGTCAATTTGCGGTTGGCAGCTATATTCACTTAGCTCATTAGTTGTTCTGGTTTTAGTTGGTTTTTTTAAATTATGCTGGAAATTTAGGCCCAACTAAAACTGCCATTTATTGAAATTTGACAGAATGTAGAGCATTAGAAATAGTCAGTACAAATTAAAAGATATGCAGACAATAAGGTGATAATTCAGTTATTTAAAAAAAGAGTTATTATGTGTATCTATTGACTTAATCAATGTATAATCTATGCATATAAGATGACCACCAGGACTCCTTACAGGAGTAAAATAAGTTAAAAAACAAACATGGGAGTTTTTCCTCTCCACCATGGCTACATGCTCAGAATGTGTGATCCAAAAATTGTATTCAAGGACGGGTAGCACTACCTCAACATATTTTTCCTCAAGTAAAAGTAAAAACTTATTTGGTAAAAAGTCTGCTGAGTAACTGATAAAATTTTCAATCACTTAATATTCAAAATAAATTCATAATCAGATGGACCAAAGTATTGACAAAAATGTTAATAATTCATATACGTAGCAAAAAATAAAATCGAGCAAAAGAAATTTTTCCAAATCAGTTTCTTTCAATATGAAACCTCTGACACTGTAATAAAAACTGAAGGTCTGTGTCTGGTGAATTTTTGGTTAAACATGGTTGATTTTCATTCAGTGGGTAGAAAATACAGATGTTTTACTCAAATAAGAAAAGAGTTACTTCATAATAAAATTACTCAAGTAAAAGTAAAAAGTACAGCGTAGTAAAAATACTCCTAAAAGTTAATGTTTTCAAAAGATTTACTCAGGTAAGTGAAACTGACTAAATGTAGCTAGTTGCTGCCAAACTCTGCCAAGAAGGGACTCAACATTTGTGTTAATGTTGCTGCTGCTGTGCTGCAGAAGATATGAAAGTTGCTGCCATGATTTTTAATGACCTATTTTGTGAACAAACTTATTCACATGTGATTTTAATTTAATTTCTTGTTTAAGAAAAACACCACATTTGCAAAATTGTGTTTTTTTTTTTCATTACTAGAACCTCATCAAAAATTTGTGGACTTTTGTAATGGAAACACAGCTACAGAGCTAACTTTTCTTTCAGAGACATGCAGTAACATTTTAAGGAGAATACTCACCTTCAGTCACAACGAGTTCAAAGTTCTCATGCGGACCGTCCAAACCACACCGGTACCGTCCTGAGTCAGACTGTTTCAGCTCGTTGATGCTCACATGCAGAATGACAGATGAGAAATATCCTCTATTTTCATACTCAATGCTGAATCTGCCTTTCTGAACTCTGTCTGCTGTTGTTTCAATCAGGATATTCTTTCCGTCACAGTTTTCCTTACAGAAGATCCTCTTGCTTCCTCCAGGAAGCAGTAAACATCCGACTGTGATGTTTTCTCCTTCCATTCTTGTATACGTTTTTCCAGCATCTCCATCCTGCAGAGCAACTGAGAAGATAATTACTGTAAAATTCACCAACTTGAAGAGAAAATGTCTGCTACGAACTTAACTAAAGGTGTGGAAATAAATCAGCTTTGATTCCAATGATTTTGGATAATTTACTAAGGATCAGTTTAACTTCACAACCTTCTGGTTTCTTTGTTCCACCTGGTTAAGTCTCCAACTGAGAAGCAAATCAAACCTTGTTGAAAAACTAAAAACTTAACATGTTATAGTCGTTTACTTTATTTTTCATCTTTGAAGAGCCCAGCTCTGGTCTGCAGATCAAAGCTTCACCTTTGTCTGTGGTGAAGCTTTGCGTCTTGCTGCACTTGGTGGTTTCTGTTTATGTTCCTCTTAAGCTTCTTTAAAAATGAAGTAACCAAATGCTTCCTCTGTTTCTTTGACTGATCTAAGAGTTCAGAAAAACTGCAAGACGTCCAAATCAACAGATTCTGACCTCTATAAGTTAAGACTGAGCATTTTGTTTACTTGGTTAGTTTTCTGTTTTGGTGCTGAAATAATCTGATGTTGAACACAGAAAGGAAACTGCATTTGTGCAATAAAAAATGGGTGACTGGCAAATACATTTGTGATTTTAAGAACTTATAATAACTAAATTAACTTTAGAATGAAGCAAATTAGATCAACATCTTTTACCACAGAAACCAACAGAATACAAAAGATAAACAGTCATCTTAAAATTTTTCAGCAAGGTAGAAAAACCTCAAAATAAACTGAAAAGATGAAGGATTGAAACTGATATGAATAAAATAATATACTCACTGAGGAAGAAGAGGCAGATCAGAGAGAGACAGACCTTCATCCTGAGCTGCTGATGGTTTCTAACTCTGCTTCTCTTCCTGCTTCACTGATAAACCAGGAACTTCTCCTCAGAATGCAGTTCCTCCTCTGAACACCAGAGGACACTATTCTCCAACTTTTACCACAAAGTTAAAGTTTCTGAAGATTATTGCTGATCAGATGAAACAGTTTGCTTTTCATGTAGGACTACACTAAATGTTTTAATTAAATAAAATAGTTATATATTCAACCAACATTAAATTAGGTTAAAATGTTAATATTTTAGAACATTATTACATTAATTAGTTAACTGAGCCTCTAAACATCCAAACTGATGGTCAAGATGGAAACAGATGACTATTTATCACTTTATCACTATAAATATAGGTTTTAAAACATGGTTGTCTGCAATATTTAGGTAAAGATTTTAGAAATGCACAATCTAGATTTGTGTTACAAGTAATAAATATAATTTTTATTTTTGCAGGTTTCATTCTTTCATAAAAATTTAAATGATTCCATTTGGGTTATTTTCTTTTGTCTGATTTAAAGTGCAATGTGTCCCTAAAATCTGTCAAAGTCTAATTCCAACATGTGAAGTCGTGCTGAAATAAATAATACCAAAACGGCAAATAAACAGTTTTTATTATGTAATATAGAGATAAAATAGAAAGATTTCCAAATATAGTCATGTAAGAATGAAAACATACTTTATTAAATAGGAAATGTGAAAAAAATATTACTTTCTCAAAAAGAGCAGTAAAAGCAATACACTTAAGAATACCTCGCAAAAGTAAATTGATGTAAACACTTAAAATACATGACCACTTCTTTGACCACAGTTGGAAAAATAGCAAAAAGATGCATTTGCTTCATTGCAAAACTTGAAAAGCATCTTCAAAACAGAGAAAAAGAAAAACCTGAGAAATTTCATCATAAAGAACCAACATGTATCACATAGGCACAATAAATCAAACAACACAGGCAAAAATAAAAATGCAGAACATGAACACATTCACATGCTTAAAAGATGTTGAAAATAAACATTAAAATTGTTACAACACAACTTAGGTAACACTGAATAGAGGAACATATTTTAGCCAAGAAACAGAACTTATTTCACCATCTGGGTCCTGTACAAAACTATGCAATATGCTTGATTTTTTTATTATTTTATTTTTCTTCATCTGTACTTTGAGCTCTGATTGTTTCAGGGAGTTTAGTTCAGGAATAAACTGTAAATATTTTATCAGCGTTCTCAGTTTCCACAGCAGAATCTGAAAAACATTCAGATCAGAGAGATGAAACTTCTGATTTACAGACACAACTCATTACGTTTTCTCACCTGTGTTTCTCATGGCTCTCCTCTTGATGCAGAAAATCACCAAAGGTGTTGATAACAAGATGATCTTGATGACCAGAGACAGAATCACATAAAGCTGCCGACCTGCAGGGGGAGAAAACAAGAGAACAGCTTAGTTTGATCAGGACAAGGTGGAAAATGTCTCTTCTGATCCAACAGCTGATGATCTTCATCTTTGTTGCTGTTTGTAAATACAACCTTTAGATGTCGGCATTCATCTGAGATGAGAGAAGATGAATGTTCATTTATGCTGTCTAATCTGTGCTCAGCAGCGCAGTATAGAGGGGGAAAGTTATGACACTTCTAAGGGCCCTTGACCGACAGGGGGCCCTCCACAAAAAAATAAAAATAAATGTGAACAGAAATTTAAAAAAACTGGGGCCCTGTCAATTACTGTTATTGTGTTTTTGTTTTTTTGTTTTTTATAGCAGTAAAAATTAAAAGTTACCCCTCCCAGACCAAAAAGCACACATCTATATTTACACCGAACTCTCCCCATATCTGCGTTAAATGGTTCGTTCCTGCTTGGCGAACTTGACGCTAAGCTGTTTTCAGCAGCAAGAATGACTGTGGCAGTTACTATGCTGCTAAGGAAAATAATGAAGTCAAGTTTTCAAAAAAATGGAGAGATAAGAAAGAGAAAAAGACGAGTGTGAATCTGTAACACAGTTTTTCACCAAGAGGTGAGTAGACTGTGAGATAATCAACCATTCAGCAGAGTTTGCTTAGCTACAGACTACTGTTGCCTCCATAGCATTTAATGAATTAAGGAAAAGAAATACCAAGATATTCATAGATTTAACTTGTTCCTGTACCTCTTAACACACTTAACAGGTGAGTCAGTCAGCAGCAGCTGTAACCCCGATACCAGCATAACCTTTAACCCCTGTCCCATGAAAAAGGTGAGCAAAAGGTTCTTATTGGAGAACTAGGTTGTCCAATGACAACCTAGTTAGCATCATTCCAGGGAGTCTATAAGGATTTCTCTCTGTCTTTGCTCTTTTTACAATTACACAACAGAAACAATATATTTGTTGCTGACAGAAATTTAAACAATCTTTATAAAATGATAATAAAAAAACAGCCTCCTGTCTGGACTGCAGCCAGTCCACACAGTTTTACCTTGGCTTGCATTTAAATTACAGATATATGTTGCCACGTCCCTCCTGACCCGTCCTCTCCTAAGTGAAATTAAAACTGCAGTATGTAACTTTTATAAAAAAATATATTTTTTTACATATTTGTTGGAACTGTCATTGTGTTGTGACAGTATGTGACACATAATTTGTGAAAAAAATATTTCCTCTGCCTTCTCCCAGTGCTATCTAGACATAACCAATCAGAGGTGGCAGGTTTTAGCGCTGTCAATCACAATCTCATGTGGTGCTGCTCATCCCCTTGCTCTGCGCTATGCTGTAGCTAGCATAGCGCAGAGCTGTGCAGATTCAAACTGTGAATGCTCAGTTGAGTTAGCATAGCTACCAGTGACGGCAGATAAACGGTTTTCCTGTAATGATAAGTTGTTTCTCTGCCATTAGCACATTTAGCAGTGAGTGAATGAAGTTGATTAACAACACTAAGACCCTCCTACTGGTTCTGATTGGTTGTTTTTGGTCAGAACAGCGCATCACTTTAGCTAACAATAGTAGTTCAGGAAGGAGGTGAAGGAGATTGATTTTTTTCACAGGTTATCTAAACCAGTAACAGTACAGAGGCTGTTACAATAAATTCCACAGGAATTAAAAAAATGTTTAATTCTTTTGCTAAGATCATTGAAAATGGTCACAATACATGACAGAATATTAAATCATCAATTAATTTTATCGTATGTAAGACAATAATGAGATATTGCTCCATAAAACCTCAACAGTTCATGATATAAGAGTCAACTGGTTTTCTGGTCCAAGCCCATATCCCCCACAAAAAACAGAAATAATTTTAGTTACATTAGTTTCTGTAATTTTGTTTGTTTATTGACTGGTGAATGTTAAGCATTTTATTTTTAATAGTTTCTCTAGCATCTTTGAGATTCACCGATAAATTTGAACTTCGACATCTACGAACATGAACAGATGATGAACCTGAAGCTGCAGCTGGTTTATCAGAGAGTTTGATGGTTTCAGATGGAGAAGGAGAGAAACTCTGAGTTGATGAAGCTGCAGGTAGAAAAGTTGATCCTATAAAAGGTCTTGAAGTCCATTTTGGTTCTGAAGAATCTGAGGATGTGAGATAAAACAGAATCACAACTAAAGTTAAATTTACATCCTTCTCATTTTATGATCAATTTGTGTCTTCATTAGTCACAGTTTGAAGATGTTGATTTTAAAAGCTGATCTGTTGAAAATCTGAGCTAAATGTTTAAACCAGAAAACTCACCTTCAGTCACAAAGAGATTAAAATGATCATATAAAGTTCCATGAAAGGTTGTATCTGAGCGACACTGATACTGTCCTGAGTCTGATTTTTTCAGATCTGTGATGCTCACATGCAGAAAATCAGATTTAAAAATATTTCTTTCCTCATATCTGATGCTGAATCGTCCTCTCTGATCTCTGTCTTTAGTTGTTTGAATGAGAATGTTTCTTCCTTCACAGGTTTCCTTACAGACGAACCTTTTGGTTCCTGGGTAATCAAATTCACATCTAACTGTGATGCTTCCTCCTTCCTTTCCTCTGTAGGTTCCCACAGTTTCTCCATCCTGCAGAGCTGATGAGGAGAAAAACAGTCAGTAGTTACTGTAAGACTGAGCAGCTTGAGAAGAAAATATTTTCATAAATTTAACTGAACAGATTGTAGATTATAATACAGTGACAATATAGTCATAAATTAACTTGGATGTGTTATAACTTTTAGCTTAAGCCAGTGTGCCAAACTAAATCTGTTCAGTTAAATTATTTTATAAATTTAACTGAACAGATTGTAGATTATAATACAGTGGAAATGTAGTCATAAAGTAACTTGTATGTCTTTGAATAACTTTAAATTTAAGCTGGTGTCTCAAATTAATTAAGCAAAATTCTGTTAATAACTGGATTAACAATGTTTTGATTCCTTTATAGAAAAAAAAACTCCTTTAAAAAAGGTTTTAAATTAAATCTTTGGTAAAAGAAGTCAATCGTCGTTCTTACTTTGAGTCTTTAAGAAAGGTTTGAGTGTTGCTGCACTCGTTTTACTTCTGCTTTTATATTCCTCTTTATTTACATTGAAAATTGTGACACAAGAAGCTGTTTGCTCCGACTAGATAACTTCTAGAAAACCAACAGTTTTCCAAAGCAACAAACTCTGTCCTGTACGGGATATAAGTTTTAATTTTTATGTTACGATAAATGACTACATTCCTTTAGATGTTATAGTTTAGAGTCTAAGCTTTACAAAAGTGGCTTATTTCTTCACAAAATTAAGAGAAAGTAACAGATGAACCTGGGAGAAAAGTTAAACAAAGTTCAGTTTAAAACTGTTCAACAAAACTAAAAGGACATTAAACAGCTGTATATATCACTGACCAACATGTTTTACCACTGAAACCAACAGGATGCAACAGAGAAAACTACAACGAAATAGAGTCAGCTTCAAACTTTTCAACAATTTAAAAATTTTGTGAGGATCTGAAAGGATGAAGGACTGAAAGCAGAGAAACTGATATAAATAAAATGATGTACTCACTGAGGAAGAAGAGGCAGAGCAGAGTGGGACAGACCTTCATCCTGAGCTGCTGATGGTTTCTAACTCTGCTTCTCTTTCTGCTTCACTGATAAACCAGGAACTTCAGGATGCAGTTCCTCCTCTGAACACCAGAGGTCGCTCTCCGTTGTTAGAAGACTGGATTTCTTAAAACACAAATTGTTCTGCAGTTCAGATTTGTCCATTAATTAGAAACGGATGTTTCCATCAGAGACTAAAACTCTCCTGAGCAAAAATTTTAAAAAGCTGCAGCTTCAAGACAGAAAACATCGCACTGATCTTCAAACACACAACTTCATATAAGTGATAAACATTCATGACCTGGTAACCATAGAAACATCACATCACTGTTTACAGGTGAGGAAACATGACTAATTTATTTTTAAGCTGCAAGTTTCAGTTTAACACATTCAGTCAGTACTGATCAGAAACCAGGAAGCACAATTTAAACTGAAAAAAGAGTTTATCTTGTGTTACTATGAACTTTTGATGATCAGGAAAACTACAGTTTGTTCTGCAGAAATGTTTAGTTTCACAGCAAAATTACAGGAAATGCTGTATTTTCATCTTTTTTGGAAAAAAAGACAGAGAACACTACATTTATTTTCTGTCAAATTGTTAATTTACTCAGTCTTTCTATTCTATTCAGTCTATTGAATAGAATAGAAACAGTCTATTCATTTACACACACACACACAGACACACACACACACACACACATATATATATATTATATATAAATTTACCTAAACTATAAGGAGGAATCCACAATTACTTAGAAAAGTAAAAATAATTTAATGAGATATAAAATAAGAGATCAGAAACATTTAAATTAAAAAAGATGTAAATATTTGTCAAATTTTACACAAATACATCCATCTATATTAAAATAGAAGCAAAACAATTCACAGCAACATGTTAGCATTTAGCATTTAGTTTTACTGAACAACAACATCAACATTCAGAAACAAACATTTGGTTCTTCTGGAGTAACAAAAATTAAAGTCAGAACAAAGATGAGACCTAATTCAACTTAAATTATTAAATATAACCTGAAATAATGAGAAAAAATAAAAATGAAAAGAGAACTTTTGTTCATTTCTATTTGTTATTTTTTATAGATTTATGTTCTTGTGATCTGGAAACAGAAAATTACTGGCAGCAATTCTGAAACTATTTCTGTAGTTATATATAAATATAAATTACTATTTTAGAAAAATTAAAACCAGTAAACCTTAAGCAGTAAAAACAGAAGAGCTATTGCTGTAAACTAATGTTGGAGTAAAGAGCAGAATCATCGCTGCGGTTTGCAGAGTTCATCTGAATCTCTGAGTAGGTGACGTTTTCTGCACGACCACAGGGGGCGCTGTTGGCTGAAGTAGTGGCATCATTCAGGAAATGAACCTCAGAGTACTCTACTGCATCATATTTAGCCTGGAAGGAAACAAGCAGAAACATTTCAGTTTGCAACTTCATTTTTAATCATTTCCCTTCATGCTAAATACAACATATTAGTTTGTTAAACCATTGGAGACTTAATTTATTTTAATAAATCTGTGACAGTTTAGATTTTGGTTTGTTTACACTGAGATAAAAAGTGTTCGAAGCTGATTATAGAAGCAGAAAGTAGCCTTTAAAATCAATGAATTTGTGCTATTTTTTGGTCATGTGATAATTATCTTTTCTCAGTTTTAATTAACCAAATAAAGTAAAACATAGCAGATTTTTCAGAACAACACTTAATTATGATCATTAAGCCTTCCTTCTTTCTTTTCTTACCTTAGAGAAGTTGGCATACTCTGTTTCTTCTGGAGGACCTGAAAAAATGCAGATCAGTAAATATGACAATCAATTTTCCATTTTTTGCAACATTCTCAACCAGATGAAGTAAATATTGCTGCTTCCAGATTTTTTCGGTGTCATTGCTAAGATTTCTTTCATCTTTTGCTAGAAAAAGGAGCAAAGGTGTGTAGAGAACCTAAAAGTTGTACTCAAGTAGCTCTACTTCAACATATTTTTCCTCAAGTAAAAGTAAAAAGTACTTTGCAAAAAGTCTACATAAGTACTGATCAAATTATCAATCATTTAATATTTAAAAAATACATCATCAGACAAACCAAAATATAAAGTTAAATCAAAATGTTGATATTTTGAGGACAAAAATGACAATAATTCATATAAGTAACAAAAAACACAAAGTCAGTTTTTAAAAAAAAATAAACGTTTTCAAATCAGTTTCTTTCCTTATAAAACATATGAAACTTTAACCAAAACTGCAGGTGTGTGTCTGTTTCTGGTGAATTTTTGGTTAAAACATGTTTGTTTTTCACTCAGCAGAAAAAATCCAGAATTTCAACTCAAGTTAGAGTAGAAATACTTAAAAAATAAAATTACTCAAGTAAAGGTAAAAAGTACAGCATCGTAAAAAATACTCCTAAAAGTACATATTTTACAAAATATTTACTAAAGTAAATGTAATTGAGTAAATGTAAGTAGTACCCAACTATGAAAAGGAGCAGCAGATTTTCTTTCATAGAAAAACAGATAATAAATAGGAAATATGTGACTTAATGTTTGTTCCTCAGTGATGAAAAAGGGAGGTTAATGTTCTTCTCCTTTAGGGTTCTTATGAATATTGCAACATTTATGGTTCAAAACAGAAAGTGGATCGTTCTGTCCTTCAGTCGAGTTACAACGCTGTTTGACGTAGATAATTTAACCCAGTAAAGAAAAGCTGTGAGGCGCTGATCACTGAAATCAGATAAAACTTTGAGCTCCTCCAGAATGTTTCATATTTCACAATAAAAAAAGCTGCAGCTCAACGATCAGTTTTGAAACATTGTTGTGCAAAAGTGTTTCAGAAATGATGCAGCAACATGTTGAAACAAGAGCCGGTCTAAAAGTTTAATATTTCACTTCTGTACAAGATTCCAATAATTATGTGATTAATACTTTCTAAAAACCTGTGAACATGTAAAATAAGAAAGAAACAAATACATTTTTTCCATAACTGCAGAATTAGTTTTAGTAACAAGTTTGTTGAATTATTCCTGAAAAAATTTATTTTCATGAAAAAAATATATATATAGGCAAATTTTCTCTTCAGGATAAAGTTAAGATTTTATTAAATTGAATGTAATTCTTTTATAAATATTAATAAAATTATTGATCTTTGCATATAAAACTTAAGAATATTTACTTTAAATATGAATCATAACCCAGAATTATTCATACTGTTGTTAGACTCAAGTATAAAATAAATGTTTAATTACCAACATTTTTCATCTGACTGGAAGTAATATTAACATTTGGAGGAACCCAAAATCTGAAGGGAACTAAAGATTAGGGTGATGGTAGGGAGTTCTTCCATCTGTAATAATTTGGAAATCATCTATCTTGATCAGTGGAAACTTGCAAAAAGTTGCTCAGAAATTGTGAAAAGGGTTTGATCAAGAGATTAATATGTAAATATTTTTCAACATCCCAGTTTTATAATAAAATTTACCAGTTTTAAATCTTACAAAGCAAACTAAAAAAACAGGTAGAATGTAAATAGTTTTTAAACTTTAAATCCAAACCTGCGATGTGTATTAATAATTTATAGATTAGTTAGTTGTAATATTTTACCTTCATCCTGTAACTCACCTTTCTGTGGACCAAAGTTTTTCCTCTTGCAGAAAATCAGCATAGCTGCTGCTAACAAGACGATCAGGACGACCAGAACCAGACCCACATAAAGCAACGGATCTGCAGGGATGATTAAAGTTTATGAGTTTATTCTGAGTCAAAAAACTTCTAACATAAACGTCTTACAAGTTTCATGACTTTCAAAGTTTAAACATGTTTAATTTTGAATTCTGGGTCCTTTTTTTCTGTAGTGTTTTTCTGTAAAAGCTCTGAGTTTCACTTATAAATAAAACTGAACCTCAACAAATCCAAATCAACTCAACATCTGATAAACATGAACAGATGATGAACCTGAAGCTGCAGCTTTATTTTCAGAGGATTTGATGGTTCCAGATGGAGAAGGAGAGAAACTCTGACTCTGAGTTGCTGTTGTTGTTGTTGTTGTTGTTGTTGTTCTTATTGTTGTTGGTAGAAAAGTGGATCCTATAAAAGGTCTTGAAGTCCATTTTGGTTCTGAAGAATCTGAGGATGTGAGAATGAAACAATCATAACCACTGAGGTTAAAATTATATTCTTCCTGTTTTTATGAGTGATTTGTGTCATCATGAGTTTAAAGTTGATCTGTCGAAACCTAGAATAAAAATTTTAATTAAAAAAACTCACCTTCAGTCACAAAGAGATTAAAATGATCATATAAAGTTCCATGAAAGGTTGTATCTGAGCGACACTGATACCGTCCTGAGTCTGTTTTTTTCAGATTTGTGATGCTCACATGCAGAAAATCAGATTTAAAAATACTTCTTTCCTCATATCTGATGCTGAATCTTCCTTTCTCATCTTTGTCTTTAGTTGTTTGAATGAGAATGTTTCTTCCTTCACAGGTTTCCTTGCAGACGAACCTTTTGGTTCCTTTGTAACCAAATTCACATCTAACTGTGATGCTTCCTCCTTCCTTTCCTCTGTAGGTTCCCACAGTTTCTCCATCCTGCAGAGCTGATGAGGAGATAAACAGTCAGTAGTTACTGTAAGACTGAGCAGCTTGAGAAGAAAAAATATTTTCATAAATTTAACTGAACTGATGTAGATTATAACACAGTGAAAATATAGTCATAAATTAACTTGGATGTATTGTAACTTTCAGCTTAAGCCAGTGTGCCAAACTAATGACAAAATTCTGTTAATAACTGGATTAACAACCTTTTTGTTCTATAAAAAAATCTCCATCTTAAAAGGCTATAAATTAAAGCTTGGTGAAAAATCAACCATGTTTCTCTGCTTGGTTGATTTTTTGATGTTTCTGAGATCCAAGGAAGATCTCAGTGTTGCTGCACTCAGAGTTACTTCTGCTCTGATCTTCCTCTTCAGATATTTTAAAATGATGAAACTGTTTCCTCTGGTTTTTTTTTTTTTTTTTTTTTTTTTTGAACAGATGCGTTGTAGAAAACCTACAGTTTTCCAAAGTAACAGACTCAAAACTCTGTGCTGGGTGAGTTTTATCATTTTGCCATTGACATATTAATTTCTGTGTTTCAGTTTTTGAGTGACAATATTCAGAGTTTATATTCTGTGCTTCAAATAATCAGGTACTTAACCAGAAAACAGAAAGTTGAAAAGAGGAAAAGTCAAAGTTTTTAAATCTGTTCAACAATTTAAAACTCTATGATAAACTGTGAGGAACTGAAAGGATGAAGGACTGAGAGCAGATAAACTGATATAAATAAAATAATGTACTCACTGAGGAAGAAGAGGCAGAGCAGAGAGAGACAGACCTTCATCCTGAGCTGCTGATGGTTTCTAACTCTGCTTCTCTTCCTGTTTCACTGATAAACCAGGAACTGACCTGCACGATGCAGTTCCTCCGCTGACCACCAGAGGGCACTATCCTCTTAGACTTACTGCTAATGAATATAACTTTAACACAAAATATTTGCTTATTTGTATATTTTTATTAGAAAAATAATTATAACACAGTGATTAGATCATCTTTCAAACATATTTTGTAACATTCAATATAAAAAAAAAACATTTTTAGCCAAGTGCTAAAACTCCTTTATAATTTATAGAAAACTTTCCTGTATGTTCGACAATCGGTTATTTTGTTGTAAAAAATGAGACTATATGTTTTTCATCTGTACTTTAAGCTCATATTGTTTCAGAGAGTTTAGTTCAGGAAAAAACAAATTATTTCATCAGCAGATGAACTTTTCTGTCAGTCCTCTGTGATTCTTCCCTCTCTGGGTTGATCTGCAGGAAGAAGAAGAAGAAGAAGAGAAGTGTTTTATTAATTTATTTTTATGAAAAGAATTTAGAAACTAAAGAAACTCAGGTGTTTTATAAAGATTCAGACTCACCTGAGAGATGTCATCATACTCAGTTTCCACAGCAGAATCTGAAAAACGTTCAGATCAGAGAGATGAAACTTCTGATTCACAGATAACTCATTCTGTGTTTCCTCACCTTTGCTTTTCATGGCTCTCCTCTTCCTGCAGAAAATCACCAAAGGTGTTGAGAACAAGATGATCTTGATGACCAGAGACAGAAACATATAAAGCAACAGACCTGCAGAGAAGATAACAAGAGAACAGCCTGGTTTGATCAGGACAAAATGAAAATGTGGCTTTTCTGAGATAAAAGAAGGTAACAGACATTTTACCTTTGGGTTCAGGTGAAGTTCTGGTCTGTTTGGTAGTTTCATATGAAGATGAAGAGGAGGAAGAACTCAACCTTTGTGTTAATGTTACAGAAGATGATGTCACTAAAGTTGATGGAAAAGTCTTCAGGGTCCAGTTTGGTCCTGAAGTGTTTGAAGCTGTGAGAAATTAAACATTCATGACACCAGTGAAGATGTTTGTCTTTGTGAGTCTCAGTTTGAACATGTTGGATGATTTAATCAGTTAAAAGATTTAAGATTTAAACCCAGTTTGATGTCGATTGGATCAGAAGAAGCTGTCAGTGAGCAGAGTTTACTTTCAGAGACATAAAGGAACATTTTCAGGAGAGAAACTCACCTCCAGTCACATCCAGGTCAAAATCATCATATCGAGTCCAGGATTTATCCAGACCACATCGGTACCGTCCTGAATCTGACCGTTTCAGCTCCGAGATGCTCACATACACAGCAATAGATTCAGAACGATGCTTTTCATACTCGATGCTGTATCTGTCATGCTGAGCTCTGTCTTCTGTTGTTTCTATCAGAATATTTTCTCCTTCACAGATTTCCTTACAGAAAAATTTTGTGCTTCCAGGGAATATAAATGTCATAAGGTGGGGGTGTTGGTGGTGAGGAGAGAACGCTGAGAACCCAGGTAAAGTGATGATGATGAAGATTTTAATAATAAAGCTCACAGTCCAAAAAACAGGCAGCACGGCAGAGAGACAGGCACACAGCCAAATACCGGTAGCAACTGAATAAACCGGACTTCGTGCGAGCGAACACAACCCAGGACTTAGCAGTACGACTGGAGAGTGTAGACGGCAAACACTAGACAGACATAGATACTGACTACGACAAACGACAAGGACCCGACGAGGAACACAGACAACAGGAGGGTTTAAATACACACGGGGTAAACAAGGGAATGAGACACACCTGGGGAGCAATCAACGGGGAGGACAGGACAGAGACTCACAGGGAAACAGGACTGAACACAGAAAACTCAAATATAACCACACAGAAACACGGAACCTAACAGTACCCCCCCCTCAAGGGCGGATACCAGACGCCCACAAAAAAAAAATCCAAATAAACACAAAACAACCCAACAGGGTGGGTGGAGGGGCGACGGAAGGAGGGCAAGAGTCCATAGGAAAACAGTCCAACAAAAAACTACCCAACAGGGTGGGCGGAGAAGGCAACGACGGCAGGAGGGCTAGAGTCCAGAAAAAACAGTCCAAAACAAAGAAAACAACCCACCAGGGTGGGCGGGGAGGCGGGTCCGGCGGGCGTCGCCGGCGCAGGAACCGGAGTCCCGGAGGCGGGTCCGGCGGGCGTCGCCGGCGCAGGAAGCAGAGACGTGGAGGCGGGTCCGGCGGTCTCTTCCGCCGGCGTAGGAAGCAGAGACGTGGAGGCGGGTCCGGCGGTCTCTTCCGCCGGCGCAGGAAGCAGAGACGTGGAGGCGGGTCCGGCGGGCGGCGTCTCCGGCGCAGAAAGCCGAGACGTGGAGGCGGATCCGGCGGGCGGCGTCTCCGGCGCAGAAAGCCGAGACGTGGAGGCGGATCCGGCGGGCGGCGTCTCCGGCGCAGAAAGCCGAGACGTGGAGGCGGATCCGGCGGGCGGCGTCTCCGGCGCAGAAAGCCGAGACGTGGAGGCGGATCCGGCGGGCGGCGTCTCCGGCGCAGAAAGCCGAGACGTAGAGGCGGATCCGCAGGACCGGCAGGAAGGCCGGCTGGGGTCTCGGGGGGAGCAGACTCAGGAAACTCGGGCGGAGCAGACTCAGGAAACTCGGGCGGAGCAGACTCAGGAAACTCGGGCGGAGCAGACTCAGGAAACTCGGGCGGAGCAGACTCAGGAAACTCGGGCGGAGCAGACTCAGGAAACTCGGGCGGAGCAGACTCAGGAAACTCGGGCGGAGCAGACTCAGGAAACTCGGGCGGAGCAGACTCAGGAAACTCGGGCGGAGCAGACTCAGGAAACTCGGGCGGAGCAGACTCAGGAAACTCGGGCGGAGCAGACTCAGGAAACTCGGGCTCGGGGGAAGGCTGCGCTCCGGCAGCAGGCTCGGGGAGCTCTGGCTCGGGGGAAGGCTGCGCTCCGGCAGCAGGCTCGGGGAGCTCTGGCTCGGGGGAAGGCTGCGCTCCGGCAGCAGGCTCGGGGAGCTCTGGCTCGGGGGAAGGCTGCGCTCCGGCAGCAGGCTCGGGGAGCTCTGGCTCGGGGGAAGGCTGCGCTCCGGCAGCAGGCTCGGGGAGCTCTGGCTCGGGGGAAGGCTGCGCTCCGGCAGCAGGCTCGGGGAGCTCTGGCTCGGGGGAAGGCTGCGCTCCGGCAGCAGGCTCGGGGAGCTCTGGCTCGGGGGAAGGCTGCGCTCCGGCAGCAGGCTCGGGGAGCTCTGGCTCGGGGGAAGGCTGCGCTCCGGCAGCAGGCTCGGGGAGCTCTGGCTCGGGGGAAGGCTGCGCTCCGGCAGCAGGCTCGGGGAGCTCTGGCTCGGGGGAAGGCTGCGCTCCGGCAGCAGGCTCGGGGAGCTCGGGCGGCTGCGCTCCAGCAGCAGACTCGGGGAGCTCGGGCGGCTGCGCTCCAGCAGCAGACTCGGGGAGCTCGGGCGGCTGCGCTCCTGCAGCAGACTCGGGGAGCTCGGGCGGCTGCGCTCCTGCAGCAGACTCGGGGAGCTCGGGCGGCTGCGCTCCTGCAGCAGACTCGGGGAGCTCGGGCGGCTGCGCTCCTGCAGCAGACTCGGGGAGCTCGGGCGGCTGCGCTCCTGCAGCAGACTCGGGGAGCTCGGGCGGCTGCGCTCCGGCAGCAGACTCGGGGAGCTCGGGCGGCTGCGCTCCGGCAGCAGACTCGGGGAGCTCGGGCGGCTGCGCTCCGGCAGCAGACTCGGGGAGCTCGGGCGGCTGCGCTCCGGCAGCAGACTCGGGGAGCTCGGGCGGCTGCGCTCCGGCAGCAGACTCGGGGAGCTCGGGCGGCTGCGCTCCGGCAGCAGACTCGGGGAGCTCGGGCGGCTGCGCTCCGGCAGCAGACTCGGGGAGCTCGGGCGGCTGCGCTCCGGCAGCAGACTCGGGGAGCTCGGGCGGCTGCGCTCCGGCAGCAGACTCGGGGGACTTTGGAGCGGCCCACGCCACTAATCGTGCCGCCTGCCGCCCGGGCGCCAGCCTGGCTGCTTGGAACCCCATCACCATGGGGACTGTTGTGGCTGGAGACGGGCAGACGGAGGTGGCGGCTGGAGACGGGCGGACGGAGGTGGCTGGAGCGGATGCTGGAACTGGCGGAGGTCTGACAGGTGTGGTGAATATTTTCTTTGCAAGGAATTCTTCATGCATTTCTTGAATTAAGTCCTGCATGAACGGATCAGCGTGAAACATACTTGACAGATGCTGGAAATCCTCCTCATATTCTATGTTATAAATGTCCTTTGACTTGAGGAATGGGTAAACAGGTGGAGCTGTGGCGGTGGTTGCTGGGTCCATGTTGGCGTTCCTCACCGGTCTTGGTCGGGTCCTACTGTCATAAGGTGGGGGTGTTGGTGGTGAGGAGAGAACGCTGAGAACCCAGGTAAAGTGATGATGATGAAGATTTTAATAATAAAGCTCACAGTCCAAAAAACAGGCAGCACGGCAGAGAGACAGGCACACAGCCAAATACCGGTAGCAACTGAATAAACCGGACTTCGTGCGAGCGAACACAACCCAGGACTTAGCAGTACGACTGGAGAGTGTAGACGGCAAACACTAGACAGACATAGATACTGACTACGACAAACGACAAGGACCCGACGAGGAACACAGACAACAGGAGGGTTTAAATACACACGGGGTAAACAAGGGAATGAGACACACCTGGGGAGCAATCAACGGGGAGGACAGGACAGAGACTCACAGGGAAACAGGACTGAACACAGAAAACTCAAATATAACCACACAGAAACACGGAACCTAACAATAAATTTACATCCAAATGTGATGGTGGTTCCTTCTATTCCTCTAATGGTTCTCACAGCGTCTCCACCCTGCAGAGCTGCTGAGGAGATAAACAGTCAGTAATTACTGTGAGATTCATCAGCTTGAAGACAAAATATGTCTTATAAATTTAACTGAAGATGTGAAAATAAATTAACATTCTAATAATTCTAATAAATGGACAAAACATTTATTTAGCTCGACAACCTTCTGGTTTCTTTGTTCCAGCTGGTTCAATTTCCAACTGATAAGTAAATCAAAGCTTGTTGAAAAATGAAAAGATTAACAACATGTAGTCAGTATATATTATTTTATCTTTGATCTTTGTAGAAGCCAGCTCTCTAAATTTTAACATTGACTCTATAATGGAGTTTTTGTGTTGCAGCACTTTGTGGTTTTTCTTTATTCTCTTTTTTAGTTTCTTTTGAATAGAAGAAGAAAGGAGTCGCTTCCCTGTTTCTTTGATCTATGAGCTGAAGAAAACTGTTAGTTCTCTAAACTCTGAGTGAAAGACAAAAGTGAACATTTTGTTTATATAAGCCTGAATTTCAACAACTTTATGACTGTTAGTTTTCTGCTTTGTGCCAAAATAATCTGAATGTAGATGCAGAAAAGGAACTGCTCATTTGTGCAACATAGACAGTGGCTAGTTTGACATGAGACATTTTACAAGCTGAGGATAAATTAACTATCTATAGGATGAAGCCGTTTATTTTTAAACTGATCATCAACATATTTTACGACAGAGACCAGCAGAACACAACAGATAAAACTAGACAAACAGTCAGTTTAAAACTTTTCAACAAGTTAAACTCTCTGATAAACTGTGAGAAACTGGAAGTTTCTCTGGAAGCAGAGAAACTGATATAAATAAAATAATCTACTCACTGAGGAAGAAGAGGCAGATCAGAGAGAGACAGACCTTCATCCTGAGCTGCTGATGGTTTCTAACTCTGCTTCTCTTCCTGCTTCACTGATGAACCAGGAACTGCTCTGCACGATGCAGTAACTCCTCTGAACACCAGAGGGCACTACTACTTTTACTGCAGAGTTAAAGTTTCTGTAGGAGATTATTGCTGATCAGACCAAACAGTTGTAATTAATAGAGTTTCTGATTATTTTGATCATTTTAAATAATGTTTTATAACATGATTATTATATTTAGGTATATGTCTTAGAAATGTTCAATCTATTTTTGTATTCTAAGTTATGAAAATCATAATTTTTATGTTTGTAGGTTTCATTGTTTTATCCAAATCTAAATTATTCCAACTTGGATTTGATACTTTTGTCGTATTTAAGGTCCCATCCTCATATTTTTAATGTCAAGGTAGAAAGCCGAATTTCTTAAAATACAAAATATTTGCTCATTTATATGAGTTTATTATAATAAAAAAAAATATTTACAACACGGTAATTATCTTTCAAACAACTTCTGTAACATTGAATGAAGAAACATTTTTTAGCCAAGTGGCAAAACTCCTTTATAATATATAGAAAACATTCCTGTATCTTTGACATTCAGTCATTTTTTTGTGAAAATATGAGACTAGATGTTTTTTTAGATTAATTTAGGAATAAACAGAAATTATTTCATTGGCAGATGAATTGTTCTGTCTGGCCTCTGGGATTTCTTCTCTCTCTGGGTTGATCTGCAGGGAGAAGAAGTGTTTTATTAATTTATTTTATTAAAGGAGGTTAGAAACTCTAATCAAACTCAGGTGTTTTATAGATATTCAAACTGACCTGAGAGACGTCAGCGTTCTCAGTCTCCCCAGCAGAATCTGAAAAAAACATTCAGATCAGAAAGATGAAACGTCTGATTTACAGACACAACTCATTGTTTGTTTTCTCACCGTTGCTTTTCATGGCTCTCCTCTTCCAGCAGAAAATCACCAAAGGTGTTGATAACAAGATGATCTTGGCGACCAGAGACAGAATCACATAAAGCTGCAGACCTGCACGGGAGTTAAAGAGAGAACAGCCTGGTTTGATCAGGACAAGGTGGAAAATGTGTCTCTTTTGAGAAAAACGAAGGTAAGCAGATTCCTTCTTTCATTGTTGCTGCTGTTGTTACAGGAGGTGATGTCACTAATGCTGATGGAAAAGTCTTCAGGGTCCAGATGGATCCTGAAGTGTTTGAAGCTGTGAAAAATTAAATATTCATGATACCAATGAAGATGTTTGTCTGTGAGTCTCAGTTTGGACACGTTGGATGATTTAATCAGTTAAAAACATCTGAACTCAGATTTAAAACCAGTTTGATGTTATTTGGATCAGAAGAAGCTGTCAGTGAGCAGAGTTTACTGTCAGAGACATGAAGGAACATTTTCAGGACAGAAACTCACCTCCAGTCACAATGAGCTTAAAATCATCTTATCGAACACCAGGATTGTCCAGACCACATCGGTACCGTCCTGCGTCTGACCGTTTCAGCTTTGAGATCCTCACATACAGAACATATGATCCGGAGTCATATGTTTTATACTCGATGTTGTATCTGCCACTCTGAGCTGTGTCTTCGGATGTTTCAACCAGAATATTTTCTCCTTCACATATTCCCTTACAGAAAAACTTTATTCTTCCAGGGAATAGAAATTTACACCCAACTGTGATGTTTTCTCTTTCCTTTCCTCTGAAGCGTCTCTCAGCGTCTCCATCCTGCAGAGCTGCAGAGAAGATAAACACTCAGTATTGCTGTGAGATTCAGCAGCTTGAAGACAAAATATATTTCATACATTTTACTGAAGATGTGAAAATAAATAATAGCATTTATTCCAAAATTTCTAACTAATTCTAATACATTCCCAAAATGTTTATTTAGTTCATCAACCTCCTGTTTTTTTATTGTTTGTTTTTGTTTTTGTTTTGTTTTTTTGTTTTGTTTTTGTTTTGGTCCACCTGGTTAAATCTCCAACTGAGAAGAAAATCAAAGCTGGTTGAAAAACTAAAAAGTTAACATAATTTAGATAATACAACATTTTATTGTTCTGCTTTGTGCAACTCCGCTCTGGTCTGTAGATTACAGCTCATACCCTATGATGAAAATTTGTTGTTGCAGCACTTTGTGGTTATCTTTATTTTCTATGTTTAGCTTCTTTAAATTTAGGAAGCAAAGAGTTGCTTCCTGTGTTTCTTTGACTGATCTAAGTTTTGTAGAAAACTGCAAGTTTTTTAAATGAACAAACTCTGAGCTCAATACAAAACTGAACATTTTGTTAATTTAAATCTAGTTTTATGCTGAAATAATCTGACTTTGGACATATAAACAAAACTGCATTTATGGATTCTGAGTAAAGGCTAATAGGCAAATAGATGAGAAATTTTACCTTAGAATAAATTAATTATCCTTATAATAAAGCTTTTTTTGTAAACTGATCATCATACTTTATGACAGAATACAACAGATAAAATTACACAAACATTCGGCTTAAAACATTTCAACAAGTTAAAAACTTTCTGATAAACTGTAAGGAAATGAAAGGATGAATGACTGAGAGCAGAAAAACTGATATAAATAGAATAATGTACTCACTGAGGAAGAAGAGGCAGATCAGAGAGAGACAGACCTTCATCCTGAGCTGCTGATGGTTTCTAACTCTACTTCTTTTCCTGCTTCACTGAACTGATGAACCAGGAACTTTTCTGCAGGATGCAGTTCCTCCTCTGAACACCAGAGGGCAGAATCCTCCAAGTTTTATTGCAGAAGTCAAGTTCTGCTGGAGCTTCTGAACTGACCTTTAACCCCTCAGATTAAACTACATCTGAAATTTTCAACATCTAAAAATTTATTATTATTTCAAAATTTAAATGAAAAAAACGTGCAAGTTCACACATGTAAAGTTGCGCTGAAATAAATCATACAAAAAAGGAAATTTAAACAGAAATTGTAAAAATACAAATCAAAATTTGTCAAAAAAGAGCAATGTATACCAAAGACACAACTTGACAACCTGCAGCTTGTTTAAATACAGTCCAAAATATTATCCTAATATCTTAATGCTAACACAAAATATTTTCCTATTTATATAAGTTTATTATTAAAAACAATTTACAACACAGTAATTAAATCATCTTTCAAACAACTACATTCAATAGAACATTTTTTGGCAAAACTCCTATGACTTAAAGGAAACATTCCTGCATGTTTGGTTATTTTCTTGTGAAAACATGAAACTAAATGTTCTTTGGGCTCTGATTGTTTCAGAGAGTTTAGTTCAGGAATAAACTGAAGATATTTCCTCAGCAGATGATTTGTTTTGTCTGTTCTCTTCTCTGATTTCCTCCCTCTGGTTTGATCTGGAGGAAGAAGAAGATGAGAAGCAAGAAGAGGTTTAGAAACTCTAATGAAACAAACATTTTATAAATATTCAGACTCACCTGAGAGTCGGCAGCATTCTCTATTTCTACAGCCGAATCTGAAAAACATTCAGATCAGAGAGATGAAACTTCTGATATAAAAAAATCTAAGAAGATTTTCCAAGAACTAGAAGCAAATTCCTAGAAAACTTGTTTAATATGAAGATGATCTGAACAGAACCAACCACTAATGGTTGATGCTCAGAGCATGTTGGGGAGATTTTGATCTGATGCAATATCCTCCAGAAATGAGACAACAGAAACATCAACACAATGTAATAATTTCCCATTTCTGTTGTATTCAATCTGTGGCAAAATCTTTCATTATTTTCAGCCAGAAGATCTTTTTTAACTTTTAGCTTTGGTATAAATATATATTTTTGAGATATACGTAAAATGAGGACAACACAACTATTTCAGTGTTTTCTCACCTTTGCTTTTCATGGCTCTCCTCTTCCAGCAGAAAATCCCCAAAGGTGTCGATAACAAGATGATCTTGGCGATCAGAGACAGAATCACATAAAGCTGCAAACCTGCAGACGAGTTAAAGAGAGAACAGCCTGGTTTGATCAGGATAAAGTGGAAATGTTTGCATCCCTGCACATCCTTCTGACTGAGATAAAAGAAGCTGAATCCTCAGTTTTTCAGTGTAATCTGTGTTTCTACAATCTGTTAAATGTTTAGTTTTCTGCACATAGAGCTCAACATAAAACCTGCAATAGTAATGCCTCTACTTGTGAGAGAAGGAGGAAATAAAACAAGAAGTCGTATCGATGTTCACACATTACTCGCCTCTTTTACCCATAAATACTTTGTAACATTAACTGATTAAAACCAATTCAGTCACGCTGATACTGTCACATAAAACATCCAACATGCTGAAGTTTTCAATGATTAGCTCATTTTTAAAGTTATATTGAAAAATAAGGTCACAATAAAGCTGCTACATGTTGAAATTTACAGGAATATTTAACTTTAAAAACAGTTATTTTAAATTAGTAGTTATGCAGATGATAAAGTGATAATCCAGTTATTGTTATAAGGTTTGTGTCTGTAATGTTGGCACATTTTTCCTTTAGCAGGTAAGAGCTTCACTGATAAAAAGGGCTGAAACAATTAATCAAATTAATTGGGATTAATCAATTACTTGAATTATCGTCAACTAATTTAGTAATGAATTAGTCGTCAACTAGAGTATACATCTTCTAATAATGGCCCTTAGTTGATAGGACAACAGTCAGAGAAGTAATTTAACCTAAACTATACCAAAAATTTTAACATTTTACATTTAAGATTAAAAACCTACTTTGTCTGTTAACATGTTTTACCCAGAAATCCTCAAATGTTTTAGCTTCACCTGGTTCAAATTCTGTCAATAAAAATCTCATATTTATCACCTTTTGCCAGTTATTAACCCAAAAACATCAACAGACGAGTAAACAACATTTTTTATCTGCAGTTTCTTCCTTTGCTACAAATGATTAAGCGTAATCTAAAGGAATGCTGTTATTGAATTTTAGGCAATAAAATGTTTTCTTATTTAAAGTTTTTGCATCTTTCATTGTATTTCAAATGTTCTGTAAAAAGGCCTTAAATAAAAAACCTGCAGAATGTGCCAATTTTTTTTATCTGATTAATCAATTAATTGTTAGAATAATAGAAAGAATAATTTTCGTTGCAGCCCTACAGATAAACAAAGATGGACTTCAGTCCAAATGTCACCTGAACAGATGATTTACCTGAAGCTGCAGCTGATTCTTCAGATAGTTTTCTGGCTACAGATGGAGACAGTGAAGAACTTGTTGTTTTGGGGCCTGTTGGGAGAAAAGTTCAAACAATTAAACAATTATAACAATTGATTTAACTGAATATTTCTTCCTGATGTTTATGTGTGTCTGCATGATGCACAGTTTGAACATGTTGATCTTTTACAGTTGATTTGGTGGGAATCTGAGCTAATTGCTCAAACTCAGTTTGCAGTTTGATGTTTTTTGATTGAGAATAATTTCCCTTTAGAGGAATGAAGGAACATTTTCAGGACTTTTAGCAGAAAACTCACCTTCTGTCACAACAAGATGAAAGTCGTCACTTTGACTGAGAATACTTTGACCCGAACGGCACAGGTAGCGTCCTGAGTCCGATGGTTTCAGCTCATTGATTCCCACATAAACTAGTTCAGATGACAGAACGCCTCTCTTTTCATACTGAATCCAATACCTGCCTCTCCGATCACTGCTTTGAGTTGTTTCAATGAGAATGTTTCCTCCTTCACAAACTTCCTTACAGAGAAACTTCTTGTTTCCAGAAAGGCCAAATTCACATGGAACTGTGATGCTTCCTCCTTCCTTTCCAGTGAAGGATCTCATAGTTTCTCCGTCCTGCAGAGCTGCTGAGGAGAAACACAATCGATTCTCGATAAATTCTTGATTACTATCATTATATGCAACAATCTTAAAGAGAAATTATGCTTAGAACTTCATCTGCATTTATTGGAACAAAAACAAACACTAGATTTGTTTTCTGCTGCATTTGGTACTTTCTGAGGTTGATTCAGTTTTAATTGTTATTTATGTCAGCATTGCTGTACTTTTACAACACTTTATGAGCCCAGAAACCCCAAAGCACTTCATGTTACAGAAACTGGTGGCATGGCAGCCTCACGTCTGTCAGTCTGCCCCAGTGCAATTTTGGCTACAATTGTGGGTTACCACCACCAGCGTGTCTGTCAGTGTGAAGCACTTTGAAGTCGTCTTTACTGAGTAAAGCTCTATGTGCCACTCTGACAGGTCGGTGAGGAAAAGGGGTGTAGTAGTTTTGGGTTTTATTATAGTTTAGTTTGACTTCGATGTGACGTCATTGGAGTTTTTCCCCATTTTTTTCTGTTTTATTTTTCTCAGTTTCAGTTTTTGTTATTTTGTTAGTTTTAGTTAACTATAATTACCTTGGTGAGGAAATTCAGGGGAACAAATGTCAGCACAACACAAACATGGTTGTTCCACCAAGATAATTTAACTAGATTTTTCAAGTCATTTGCAATAGTTTGTAAACAATATGTTTTTTATTCATTTATTTACTTATTTTCTCGTCTTGTCAGGCTTTTCAGGCATAGCATACAGGGAGGCTGGTTGACAACATATAAAAAGAGTTCAAAGATAAATCAAACGTCTTGGAGTTGTTAAAAAGGTAGAAAAAACAAAAATGCTCTTATAATGGAGTTTGTGCTGTTTTCATTATTTGTATTTTTTTTTACTTTTCTAAGATTTATATAAATCTGTAAATTCTCCAAAGCAACATGCTCTGCTTTCTGTGGGAGATGTTGGTAAGTTTTCTGAAACAATGTCTACATTTCTACACCTTTTTGACAATTGGGCTTCTTTTAAAATGCTGAAATAATCTGACTGAAAAATCTGAATGAAAACATTTTTACTGTGCATCTTCACAGAAAGCAGAAGGAAAGGCTTAAGTTGCAGAACTACAAGCCGCCGACTTTTGTAACATAAACAATCAAGATGAAAATCATAAAATCAAAAGTAAAATATTTTCTGATAAACTGTGAGAGCTGAGAGCGAAGAAACATGAAGAAATAAAATAATGTACTCACTGAAGAAGAAGCAGACCAACGTAAAAACAAAGTTCATCCTGAGGTGCTGATGTTTTAAATGTTTGTCTTCCTCCTTCAGTGAAAACCAGGAACTTATCTGAATGTCTGAGTTCCTCCTTTAAGCACTCAGTCATTCTCCTCCTATTTCCACTGCTCACTTTAATTGTTTATAAAAAACAAAAACAAAATTCTACATCAGAAGGTGAATTCACTGAGGAAAATTCACGCTGCAAAATATTTAAACTGACAATAAAGCGGGTACCTTTTAGACTGAAATGCAATGAGCAGTTTGAATTTGAACAATGAAGTATTTTATTTGTGAGTTTCAGGTAAAGACATCCAGTTGGTGCTAATAAGAATATAAACCAAAACATCTGTTTATTTTGCTGCTTTAGCCTGCAGGAACGTTTTATTTTACGGCAGAACTTCAGAAAACTGTTTGGAAAACACATAAAGATTGTGCACTGGCAAAATACTGTTGTTTAATCTCATATTTACCTTTAGTGAAGTCAAAATTATTCACGTACTGAATAATTTTACTTTCAGAAATTCTAAATCCAAATAAATAACATGACACATAGAGGCAACTGAGCTTTAGTAGCTTCAGAAATATTTTTATTAAATGTAAAAAAGGAGCTAAAAATCATAAAAACCTGTAATAACACAAAACTTTTATGGTTTATACAAATGTTTTATGGTTTATACAAATGTTCATGATGCATAAAAGTAGATCAAAATAACAGTTCTAGACATGAAAACTAAGAATACGTAGCCAGCTTACTGTTGATTTGTTGTTTTTGCTTCTGTTAGCTCAAAGCTAATCATATAAACTATCTGATTATCCACAGCAAGTCACGTTGGAATAAAGAGCAGATGAATCATCGCTCAGGTTGGCAGATCCCACGGCTGACAGAGGTTCAAATTAGGTCACGTTAACTGCATGGCCACAGGGGGCGCTGTTGGAGGAGGTGGTGGTGTTTGTAGAAAAATGCACTTCAGCGTAATCCACAGCGTCATCTTCAACCTGGAGGAAAACAAGAAAACAAAACTTATCTTTTAAAGGGTTATATTATTATTTTAATTATTATTAGTAGGAATGAATTATTATTACAAAATGAAAGCTTCTTCGGTCATAGCGGAGGCTCAGACGTCTTTTGCTGAACATTTCTGTTCAGTTTTTTGTTTTTTGTTTTTAGCAAAAATGGCGACAGCTGATAACGGCAACGGCTGTTCGTAACCTAGCAACCGAAATCAACAGAAGGCAAGATGGTGACAAAAAGTCAAAACTAGATCCTGTTGTGTATTCTTCAAAATAATTCATGCTTTGCACTTAAATATGTTCACCTTTTTCTAATCATGTTAAATTCAGTGAATAATAATAATTCTGCTTAACATATAATTGTAAATAAGTCACTAATCATGCAAATTATAGTTAATTGCATATAAGTCACAACATGTATCACTGATCATATTATTGCTGTTGTTCAAGAATCCAACTTACGTCGTTCTTTGGACATTCGGCGAGGCTGTACAGGTCAGCTCCGTTTGGTTCACAGGATCTGACCAGAGAATAAACTGAAGATTTTTCCTGAGGAGGCGTTTCGTTTTCTCTCTCCTCCAGTCTGATCTCATCATACACTGTACTGACCTGCAGAAGGAGAAGCTTCTCCTGCATCAGCCACTTCAAGAACCAACACTTTATACTTGTTTTAATAGTGACTCAAACTCACCTTTGTGGGGTCAGAATATTCTGTTTTCACTAAAGGGCCTGAAAGACACAAAATATTAATATTTCCTTTGTTTCGGTTAAAATGTCCCATCTGTATTTTCATAGTACCTTGCAAAAGTGTTCATAACCCTCAAATTATTTCAATCTTCTTCACATTACAACCAAATACTTTTGGTTGCAATGTGCAATGAAAACAGCTTTTGAGTCAACAAGTTCATATTTAACGCATCAGTCATATTAGAAGTGGCCTGATGTATCAGAAGTTGGGAATAATTCTGAAAATCTTTTCTTTATCTCATGTGTTCAGTCCCAACTTAAGAAAATAAACATTGTGTCTGGTTGCTTTAATGGTGTCAGGGCAGAATCGTTTTTTTTTTTAGTAACTCACCTTTTTTTTGCCCAAAGTTCTTCTTCTGAAAGAAAATCAGCAGAGCCACAGCTAACGTTATGATCAGGATTGCCAGAACCAGAACCACAGGAAGTAACAGACCTGCAGGGACATTGACAGCTGAGTTTCACTCTGAAAAACTGGTTGATGTTCATATTTTATCCTGTCATATTTCATCCAGTTTCCTGCTTCCTGGTTATCTAAAACATATCAGGCAAACAGAAAATATTAGTCAAAATTCACATTTTGCATGTTTTTGTCCTTCAGTTTGGGTTTCTACTGCTTCTAAAAACGAATCTAGCGCTTAACAAAACCACCCAGCCCGTTTTTTGGAAATAAGTTTATGTTTTTTGGGGCCTGAAAAATTAGCCGTTTCAGAAACCTCTGGAAAGTAACGTCACAAATCAGCAGGCACTGCACCGTTACCTAGCAACAACGTCCTGTTACCTAGCAACCCAAGAAGAGTTCTAGCACTTTGGTCAGCTAGTTTCACAAATAGCTGCTTGAAAATTGTTTTGTTGTTGACTAATCATTCAGAAAAATCCCGCTGCATTCTTGTTGGTTGTGCAGGAGGCTCTACTTCTGCTTTTCAAAGATGTACGGTTGTACGAGAGTAAACATTGATTTGGAAAAAATAAGATGTAAATGTAATGAATATATTTTGTATAACTCATAGGTTTATTATAAGCTATTCATGGAATTGAATTCAATTCAAAAATACTTTATTGATCCTTAAAGGAAATTAAATGTTGTTGTAATGTTGTTCATCATAGAGTTACAGGTAGTGATGGCAGGAAAGATAAAAGGCCACATTTATTTAAATCCTGTTGATTATTTGCACAAACCCCAGAAAACTATAATTTCCTGATTTAACCTTTTAGATCAAAATCCTTTAAAATGTCTTAGGTGAAGTTATTTTATGTTAAAGACTTTCTAACTTTTTAAGCAGCTTTTCATTAACTGATTTTGATTAAGTCTCTGATACTCTCTGAGGAGCAAAGTGAAACCTCATAACCTGAACAAGACAGTTTACCTGGAGCTGCAGGAGACTGGATGGTTTTAGAGGAAGATGGAGGAGAGGAACTCTGGACTGATGCTGTTCTGAAGGATGTTGGGAGAACTGTTGATGTTGTAAAAGTTTGCAGAGTCCACTTTGGTTCTGTAGTTGTTGAAGCTGTAAACACTGAAACAGAACCAGGGGTTCCTGAGGGAAATTTTAGCAGAAGAATCAGTCAGAGAGCAGAATCTTCTGTTCAGAGACATTAAGAAAAGTTTTCTGGACTTTATGTAGAAAACTCACCTTCATTCACAACCAGCTCAAAATCTTCATATCCGGTTGTAAAGGTTCTATCCAAGCGACACCAGTACCGTCCTGAGTCCGACTTTTTCAGGTCTTTGATGGTAAAATAAAGAAAATCACGTGAAAGACTCCCATTTTTTTCATATTTAACACTGTATCTTCCTCTCTCAGCTGTGTTGTTGGTTGTTTCAATCAGAATATTTTCTCCTTCACAGTCATTTTTACAAACAAACTTCCTGCTTCCAGAGAGGAGAAATGGACAAGTAACTGTGATGTTTCCTCCTTCTACTCCAGTTTCCCTCCTCACAGCGTTTCCATCCTGCAGCTCTGTAAAGATAAAGTTACTGTAAGACCAGGCAGAATAAAATAATCTAAAAATTTAACTGAGGACATGAGGTGTTTATTCAATGGGTGGCAACATTTTAGAAAATGTTAGCTTAATAAAAACAAATTCACTCTCTCCTTGTTTCAACAGGTTAACTCCATGCTATGAATTTAAACTAAGAATAATAACTTAAGGTTTTTAAGTGCGAATGTTTTTTCTTAGCTTCCTGCACGGCCTTCCTCTGCTGACTGCATCTTTACTTGTGAAATGAGGTTTCCACTGTCGCTTTACATGTTTCTTATTCCTCTAAGTTATTATTGCTCTTACTTTAAGTAAGAGCAATTTAGTTGAATTTGTTTGGATCAACAGCCTTTTGGTTCAAATGAGAAAGTTTGTATCTAACTAATAAAACTTGCATACTTCTCTACTTTGTTAAATGCTGAGCTCTTCACCAGATTATATCTTATTTTCTGTAACTACGGTTTGCATGTTGCTGCTGTCTGTGGTTCACTGCAGCTCTGGTCTTTGTCTCAAGAAGCAAAGACCATAACTTCTCCAAAGCAATAAACTGTTTCTGTTAACCAAAAAATGCAAATGTAAATATTGGCAACAGATGTTTTTGTTACTTTTAAGTTACGTGGTGGACAAAAAAGGATAAGAACAAACCCAAAAAATGTGATGCATATTATTTTAACTGGTAAAAGGAGCTAAAACTAAAGTTACTATGATGGAGGTCCTTGATTAGCTTGCAAACATATTTATGTTCATGATTTTAAAAGGTTTAAAATAAGCTAGCAGCTGAATTTATTCATGTTTTAAAGTGAGCGTCAGCGTGTCTTACGACAGAAACCAACAGGAAGAGACACTGGTCACATTTAGGGCCATTTGAAACAAAGTCCACTTCATGCAAAAGGTAGAAAAACTGATAAACTGGAAGGATAAAGCAGAGAAACTGATAGAAATAAAATAATGATGTACTCACTGAGGAAGAGGAGGCAGATCAGAGAGAGACAGACCTTCATCCTGAGCTGCTGATGGTTTCTAACTGCTTCTCTTCCTCCTTCACTGATAAATCAGGAACTTCTCTGCAGGATGCAGTTCCTTCGCTGAACACCAGAGGTCACTCTCAAATATATAACTTTCAACCCGCTTAAATTCAAATTATGCTCCATCATTCAACTTTCTTGTGTACAGTAACTTCTACAAACATGAGAAAATAGGATCACACTGTTTGTATTTGAAGCAAAAGTTACTGACGTTATTTTAAGGCATTTAAATCACTTCACACCTTCAGCAGTTTGTTCCTCCAGCCACTCTTTAGACCTAAACTATTTCTGTTATTTCCTTCTAAGCAAATAAAGTGTTTCAGCACAAACTTAACTTGTTGTCATTTTTATGCAGTCATATACTTATGGACATATACTGTTTTATTGTTGTTTAAAAGTGCAACTAAAATATCGCCAGAAAAATCATTTCACACCAGTGGTAAAAAATACTTAAATACTGCTTTGCCACTTTTATTGTCTGTCTTATAGAAGGTGTGAACCCGCCTTTAATGTTGATATTTTCTGTTTCTTTTGTTGTTTCTTTTTTGTTTAAAGCGTCACATTTACCTGATATTCTGGTAGCAACACACAGGGAGAGCTCCATAAATTGTAAATTTCAAAGGATTTTTGATGTTGAAAGTTACTTAGCTGCTTTCGATACTCCATAATGTTGAGGCTTGAATACATTTCACTGAAATTGTAATTTTTTTAAGTTCTTCTTTGACATTTGAATTCAAACTCAGGACCTTCTTGTTTGCTGCTAGCCACATTGCTAGAATATATTTTATTGCACTTAATATTGATCATATTTCTAATAACTGAACCAATTGAGTCTGATCAGATATGATAGATTATGACCCCTGATTAGATTAAAATAACTGAGAAACTTCAGATGGTACGTAGGATTTATTGGTGTCAAATTTTCACATTTACAAAAGACAGAAAATCACTTCACACAAACATATTTAAAGATAAAAGTATAAAACAACCTGAAAGTTCACCATGTCTGTACTTGGTAAGCAGCTCTAATATTATTATAAATTATCTTAAATTAGGGATGGGATGTCTTAAAATGACAAATGTAAACTCTCTGGTTTCTTCTCTCTCTGAGTTGTTTCACTGAGGTGATTTTTAAAACACTAAAGAAACTCTGATGTTTCATAAATATTCATACACTCCTGGTTGATGCCATCATTCTCTGTTTCCACAGCAGAGCCTGAAAAACATTTAGATCAGAGATTAAGTCCTAGAAAATCACAGCTGACTGATGATCAGAGCATGTTGGAAACATTTTGTTCTCTAGAAATGATGCAGCTGAAAGAGGAACATAGTTTAATGTTTATAAATAACTTTCCTATTTCTGTAAATTTGTTGCTGAACCTTTATTTCTACTCCTTCCTGTTTAGAGATCTGACTGCTCTGCTGATTCTTCCAATATGTTCAATGAAGCTTCAGACAGACTCTTGTTCTGGATTAATAAAACTCTGAAGAAGAAGAAAATGAGGAAGAAGCCTTCAGGGCTAATAGGACCTTAGCATAGATGTAGGTTTACATAAAGGAAGGACAAGTGTTTCTGTGTTTTCTCACCTTTGCTGTTCATGGCCCTCCTCTTCATGCAGAAAATAACCAAAGGCGTTGATAACAAGATGATCTTGACAACCAAAGACAAAACCACATAAAGCTGCAGATCTGCAGGGGAGTTAAAAAAAGAGAACTGCTTGGTTTGATCAGGACAAAGTGGTAAATGTGGTGCATTTGATCCAACAGCTCATGATGACATTTATCTTTGCAAGTAACATTTAAATGTCAGCATTTCTACACATTTCTACACATTTCTCTGCCTCTATGTTAGTATAACATATTTAATGTCTAAACTTTGCAGCGTAAAGAACCAAGGATGAAACCTACAACAGTGATGAGGTTGGTGAAGTAAGAATGTTGTTGTGGTTTTGCTCAGGAAATGCAAAAGAAGTTTCATTCTTTTTAAAATTTGGCTGTTTGAGAGTCGGCACTGAGACACAGTAGTGAATCAGTTTGACCCAAAACAGTCGTCAGTATCTGAACTCTCATATCAAATTCTCCTGGATCGAGATTATTACAGATAAACTAAAACTAACAAAATAACAAAAACCCAAAATATTTTCACTGGCATAAATAAAAATAGTAACTAATGAGGGAAAACCATAACTAACTGGAACTAAACCATGTATTTATATAACTACAAAATACTGAAATTATAGATATAATATCCTTTGTTTACATGTTTATGAATCTGCTGACGTGAAAGAGATTTTCTTTGTCTCACTGGAGGTTTACGACAGCTGTCAGTAAGTTACGTCACTCCATACTCATCCTGTTGGCGCTTACATGAGTCACAAAACTTGGGAGAAATGTATTCATATATATATATATATATATATATATATATATATATATATATATATATATATATATATATATATATATATATATATATATATATATTATAAAATGGTATCTTCTGTTGAGTATTCATTACCCAATTGATGTATGAATAATCACAATACAATACTTTAGTTAATTTTTAGGTCCAGAATTCAAAAACTTAAAACTATTACTATAACTAAAAAAAACTAAACTGTAGAACTAAGCAATATTTAATCAAATAAAAACTAGCAAACACACTCTAAAAACTACTTAAAACTAACTGACTTAGAAAAAAAGTCACAAAAATAAAACTAAAGTATAATAAAAAACCCAAAACTATCACAACCCTGTCCTGGATGTTATGCAAACAAGACGCTCTGCTCCAACTAAATCAGATTTTTTTTTTTCCAAAAATGCTAAAGCTAGTTAGCATAGCCACCAATGATGACAATAGAAAGATGACTTTCATGTATCAGTAAATTGGCTATCTGCCATTAGCATTGATTGTCAGCGCTAAGACCCGCCTCCTGGCTCTGATTGGTTTTCATTTCTTCAGACAGCAATAGTAGCTCAGGGAGGAGGTGGAAGAGATCTATGTTTCCATAAATTATCTGTCTTATATTACACTGTCTCAACACACTGACAGTTTTAAAAAGTATGGAAAAACACATTTTTTTAGTATTTACATACTGCAGCTTTAAGGTCTTGATCTTTTGCTGGTTTGTGGGTTTTAATCCAGTGAGTCAGTAAACCACAAATCCAAGAACCCCTGACAAAACCTTTTAAATGAATCAGAAATTAGTTTATCTATATTTGTTTTTGTACTTTGTTTTTCAATTTTGAGACTTTCAAAATTTATTACTAATATGTTTTTCCTTTAAATGCTCTGAATGTCACTGATGAACTTTAACAGGCCCAAATGATCTCAATAAACATGAACAGATGATGAACCTGAAGCTGCAGCTGGTTTCTCAGATAGTTTGATGGTTTCAGATGGAGAAGGAGAGAAACTCTTACTCTGAGTTGCTGCTGTTGTTCTTCTTGAAGATGTAATTGCTGCGCTTGTGGTAGAAGCTGATGGGGGAAAAGTTGATCTTATTAAAGGTCTCACACTGTAAAAACACAATATCGTACGAATTATTTTTGTCTAGTTTCTAGTGCAAATATCTTAGTACACTTAAAGTAAGACAAGACTAACTTACAAATAACATTTCAGAAATAGAAATTGTTGTTTTAGGTCAATAATTCCTTATCGGTGGAAAATTACTAGATCCATTGGGAAACATGGAAAAATGTTTCCCAATGAAAAGTAGAACGAGTACACGAATTATTGATTTAAAGCAACACATCTTGCTGAAAAGTTACTTTAAAATTAGTTTTGTCTTATTTCAAGTTTTGCACTAGACAAAAATACTTGGAAATGATTTTATGTTTTTACACTGCAGATTCCATTTTGGTTCTCAGGATGTCAGAATGAAACAGAATCAAGGATAAATCTATTTTTTATTTGTTTCTTTATGACTTACAGTTTGAACATATTAGCATTTTAGAGCTGAATTGTTTAAAATCTGAAATACATATTTAAACCAGAAAACTCACCTTCTGTCACAACAAGATAAAAATCATAATATAGAGTTCCAGTCCAGGTTTCATCTGAGCGACACTGGTACCATCCTGAGTCTGACGGTTTCAGATCAGTGATGCTCACATGCAGAAAATCAGTAGAAAAAATATCTCGTTCTTCATATGTGATACTGAATCTGCCTCTCTGATCTGTATCTTCAGTTGTTTCAATGAGAATGTTTCTTCCTTCACAGGTTCCCTTGCAGAAGAACCTTTTGGTTCCTGTGTAACCAAATTCACATCTAACTGTGATGTTTTCTCCTTCATTTCTGTTGAAGGTTTCCATAGTTTCTCCATCCTGCAGAGCTGCTGAGGAAATAAACCGTAGTTACTGTCACTGTAAAGGGGAATCACAGGAAACATAGTTATGAATTTAACTATGTTTTCTGGATGTATTAGAATACGTGTCAACTTAAGGAAGTGTCTCAAACTAATTCAGCTAATTTCACTGTTAAACAGAATCAACAACACTATGGTTTCCTCATAACAGCTGAAAATATCAATTGAGGAAGTTTGCAAAGTAAAGTTTTGAAGAAAAGCACTGACGCATCTTTCTAGGTTATCCTTCAAACATTATTTGAGTGTTTGAGAGGAACTTGATGTTCCTCTTCAGTTTCACAACTGTTTCCTCTGTTTATTTCATTCTCTGAGTTTTAGAAAACCTACATTTCTGGAAAGCAACCGACTGAGCATGTGAAAGTTAAAAACATGAGTTTTATTTTATTTTACTTCTACATACAACTGCCTCCTATCAAGTTTTCAGTTATTGTGTGAAAACAAACAGATTTAACATCCAGAAGTTTACAACATCAGCAAATTTCACCACAAAATGAACAAAAAGTAACACATAGAAATGGAGGACAAGTCAGAGTTCTATTTGAAATTGGTTTACCAAAGAAATTAAAAGGGATGCAATAGATAAAACTGAAACAGTTGGCTCCAAATTTTCCAACAAAGTAGAACAAATCTTTTATATAGTGAGAAGGGCAGGATGAAGGACTGGAAGCAGAGAACTTGATAGAAATAATAGACTCTGCATAGTCCTGGACTTGGCTGGCCTTGGTTCAATTCCTGGTTTGTTGTCATTTGCTAAATGTCTTACCCCTATTTCTTCATCCTATTTCCTGTCAATTTAATGTTTTAAAAAGACTACGAGTTCTACAAAGTCTTTTTAAAAACAGCAACAATGTACTCACTGAGGAAGAAGAGGCAGATCAGAGTGAGACAGACCTTCATCCTGAGCTGCTGATGGTTTCTAACTGCTTCTTTTCCTGCTTCACTGATAAACCAGGAACTTCTCTGCAGGATGCAGTTCCACCTCTGAACACCAGAGGTCAGTGTTTTACTGAGTAAAACTCAAACATTATATTTTCTCTGCAAACCAAATAAATTAAGGAGACGCCATGTTTTTGTTTCTACAGAAGAAAAAAAGATTTTTCATATGGTTTTTTTACATTTCTCCTAATACATTTCATAAAATTCTTTCAACCGTACTCCAAAACCCTAAACTATTCCTTTTTGCCTTTGATGACATACATCCTGTATATTCATGGCATTTTGAGCTTTGATTAAACTTAATTGCTCTGCGACAGACTGGCGACCTGTCCAGGGTGACCCCACCTCTCGCCTGGAACGTTAGCTGGAGAGGCACCAGCAACCCCACCGACCCCACTAAGGGATGGATGGATGGATGGATGGATGGATGGATGGATGGATGGATGGATGGATGGATGGATGGATGGATGGATGGATGGATGGATGGATGGATGGATGGATGGATGGATGGATGGATGGATGGATGGATGGATGGATGGATGGATGGATGGATGGATGGATGGATGGATTAAACTTAATGAAGAACTACTTCTTTATGACAGAGAAAACAAATTGCAAAGAAAAATGTGAATGAATGATTTTTGGATTAAATTAACCAAATTTGCTTCCTTAATTGGGAAGCTGATACTTAAATGTAATCAACTTAACCATTTTTTAATGTAAAATAAAGGAGACCATTTTGCAGTTCACGTAAGTGATCATGCAAAAATTAATAATTCAAATGGTACATTTTAATAATCAAACTTGTGTTGCTTTATAGTATTTACAAATCTATCCCACATAGAAATCTTCATAGACAGATGAAAAATAAATATAAAACACAGACTAAATAATTCTAAAGGTTTCATAAATTAAAGAAATTAAATTTTTATTCATCAGGAATATTTTTTGGATTGTTGTTAAGCAAGCTGTAATGTGTGTTTGGTATATATTGCTCTTTTTTTCTTATGAAAAATAGTTTGTTACCTCGTTTTGTATCATTTATTCCTGCATGAATTAACAGAGTTTTTTTGTCAGATTTTACAGTCTGCTAAACTGTATGAATATGTGAATGAAGTGGTTCAATCTGGGTTTTTTTATTATTATTATTATTTGAGACAATCAGCTAATGCTAAGCCACACCTTCCAGCTAATGTTTCTGAGCAAATCATTCATCTGTTTGCTACCTGTAGCTTGAATTATTGCAACTCCTTGTATTTTCCTGAGCATGTCTTCTATTTATCATCTTTAGCAAAATGAGCACATTACCCAGTGATGGCTTCAGTGGCTCCATGTCTATTAAAAATTTATATTTTTACTCTTTGTTTTCAAATTATTGCATGGTCTTTTCACTTCTTACTAGTTTTAGTCCCATTTAGCTGACCTTTGGGCTCGATCTGCTGACTCTTCCTCCTTCACTGATAATCCAGGAAAAGGGCGCGGTTCTTCCTCTGACCACCAGAGGTCACTCTTCTCCAGCTTTTACTCCAATCTGCACGCAAACATTTTTTTTTCTCTGCAGATGTTTGGAAATCAGTTGAGTGTTAAATAATATTCTATAGAGAATCAATTCAACACAACCATAAATAAGACAAAACTCATTTGAAACCTGAATTTTAGCCTTTAAAATTGGATTCAAACTGTTTCAAGCAGGAAACTAGAAAAACAAAACAATAAGACCCAAAACTAAACAGGAAGTTAATTAGCTGCCCAGAAGAACCTTTATTAATATTAATATGAGTTACAGCAACATTTAATTTCACTTTGGGATGAATAAAGTATTTTTGAATTAATTTTTTTATTATAAATGCACTAATAACAGATTAGTGCATTTAGTGCATGGATAACAATTAAAGAAGTTTGCAAAGTTTACAACACCTCTCCCCCTGCAAATATATTTATAAAAAAATATTTTAAATTTTCAAATAAAGGACAATTTAGTTCATCTTTCTGGCAGGAAAGCTCATAAAGAGGAAGGAAATAAAAAAATCAAATTAAGCAATGCTACCAGACTTTTTAGAAAGCTGTACATCTGATGAAATTGAATTTTATATTTTTGCCTTTTAATGACATATTTTGTGAAAAGATGCAAACACATAAATATAATCTTAATCTTAATTTACTCATGATGTTTTAAAGAAAATTAGGTGCTATTAAATGTTTCCATTTGTAGGACAGTGATGATTTAATCTAATAAAATGTCACAAAAAATAGGGCATAAAGCAACAATTTAATATGAAAAATCAACTTTTTTGCAGAACTTTTGGTCATAAATAAAAATCAATTGAAACATTTAATCACATTATGTTTTAGCACACAAGTGACCATGCAAACATTAATAATTCATCTGGCGTTGCTTCATAATACTTATAGATACTTGATGTATAAATCCATATGAAAGTAAAATTTGCATAGAAATTAATAAAATTATAATTAAATATTTAAAAACAAGATCTCAAAGACATGAACAGGAAAAATTATGCATCAACTAATACTGAAGCTTAGTTAAATAACAGGATGTATTTTCATAAGTAACTGGAGGTTAAATGAGGATGAACAGTGATTTAATGCTTTGAGCAGCAACTTCTTGTTAAATCTGAATAAAATCCTTTTACAAACTTTGAGTAAATTATGCATAATATGTTAATTTAAGACCAACTTTAAAATAAACAACTACATTTATTTTATGTTTTCACTTACATAAAACTAAATCTTTTGTTGTTTATTTCATTTTTTTTGGGGGGGGGGGTGTTTGTTTTAGTGTGGCTGAATGTTATTGGTCAAAAAATATCAAATAAAACCGATTTATAAACAGAATTAAGTTTTATATTGTTTGAACCATGGTATATTTATTTTTAAATTCTGTCACTATTTTTGTAAAGTAATAGTGGAATAAAGAGCAGCTGAATCCTCTTCACTGCGGCCGCCATATTTTCCATCTATCCGAGGTTCAGTGTAGATGACGACGTCTCCATGGTTACCACAGGGGGCGCTGCTGTGCAGGTTGGTGGTTTGTTTGGAAAAATGCACCTCGGAGTAATCGAGGTTGTCACTTTCAGCCTGGAAGATGAAAGGAACAGAAATGACATCTTAAAGATTTTTATTAGCTTATTTATAATTATATTGTTTTATGAGATTATTTGTCTTTCTCTAAATACAAAGCAAATATTTCAATACTTGATAAGCCTGTTATTTTTTCCTTCTAAACCTGGTTATAATTTAAATAAACCAACTAAAACTTGACTCAATGCTTTTGAAATGTAAACTTTCAAAAATAAAAAATCATGAAATTATTTAGAACAGCTCAATTAGTCACAGTTTTTATTGCTTTAAATCCTTTAAAGTAAACTGTGGAAGACGATGATGCAACTTCTGTTCACAAACTGTCCTCATATTTTCAGCCAGTCTGAAAATTTTTTAAAATATTTAATCATAAAATCATAAATTACGTTCATCTGACGAAAAGCATTGAAGGACGCCCCCTGCTGTTCTAAAACCACAACTACAAGGATTACCAACTGTCATAAAATGAGCCTGAATTCAGAGATAAAATCCTAAAACTGACGATGTGGTGCACAGAAGATGAATTTAACGCTATAAAAGCATAAAAATGATGGATAAAAGTTTATTTTTCATACTAGCTTCACATAAAATGTCATGTTTCACTTTAAATATTTAAATTTATAATATTTTAATGGAAAAAATTACTTTCACAATGTAACTGAATGAAATACTTGAATTTCAGAGTTTACTTACTGTGTTTTGGGTTTCAGGTTCCCTCTTTACTCTGTTGGGCTGCAGGAAAAATTCATATTGTTTCAGATGATTTCACAAATAGTGAAAAAAACCCAAACAGATTATTTACACTGATTCAAACTCACCTTTATGACGGTAGCATACTCTGTTCCTCCTGAAGGCTCTGCAGAACCTGCTGCACACAAAACAAGATGCTTAAATATATAGAATTTGATACTGTGAGACATTGAGGTTAGAGGATCTCCGCCAGCCCTGCAACAGACTGGCAACCTGTCCAGGGTGACCCCGTCTCTCACCCAGAACGTTAGCTGGAGAGGCACCAGCACCTCCCGACCCCACTAAGGGACAAAGGTGTACAGAAAATGGATGGATGGATGGATGGATCTCTGCCATTTTTATTGCTGCGTTTTGTCTTTGCTATTTTATGTAAAACTGATGCAGAGATTCACCTTTTAGCAGGGTAATGATCCCAGATCTACACTGGGTAGGTTTAGCTCCAAATACATTCACATTTAGTCTAGTTTAAAATTTTTAGTAAAAAATTTTGTGTGTAGAAGTTTTTTTTTTTCCATTTTGAATGAGCTTCTGCTTTTCTCTACAAATAGCAATCAGGTTCCCTGATTGCTATTTGTCCATCCAGGACTTTTACAAGTCTAGAGTTATAAAAAGAGAAGACCCCACATATCCTGGACACAGCTTCATTTTGTAAAAATGCAAACACTTAACAGTCAGTGTGCATATTGCATTAATCCAACCTTGCCTTTCTCTCTTGTAAACCATTCTATATCAACATATTTACAAAATACATGTATATTTATTTCCTCTTTTTATGTTTATATTTAAATGTGGAACCGGGGTGGCGTTCACCAAATATTTTCCATCTTTGACAGATTTTTTTTTTTAAACAGCAATGGAAAAATATGATTCATCAATGTCAAAATGTCACTATATGTTGTTTTCATGCCTTCTTATTGTTGTGTGTTTATGATGTGAACTTCCTGCTGTCTTGTTGCTGAAATGTGCTGCACAAACACACTTGATTGATTAATTGATTGATTTTGACAGATTACACACCCGACCTTTGGTGCAGATGTGCTGACATTTTCAACTGTAAGCACAGAGAACATTGTGGATGAATATAAAATCAAATAATTTTTATCATCTTTGTGTGATCAGGTAGCTGTTGGCAACTTCTGATCACTTTGATAAATATTTCCCGATTTCAAAACTTGCAGAGAAAAAGTTAAATATATTCATCTTAATCGATCGATTTGATGTGGTTTCTCGGTTCATCTTGTAGAGTATTATTTACAATTGAATATGTAATTATTATCATTTCAAAAACTGACAGGTAAATTGATATTGATATTGATCACTCAAAATGACAGACAACAAAACAGTCTAGCGCAACTTCTGTGTGGAACCAAAGTCAAATCCCTTGTTTCTGTGCACAAACTGGGCCTTTAGAGCTGATTTAATATTTAATATTTATAAAATATCCGTGTCTGACTGGAAAAGACTTACTGCAAGAAACACTAACAGCTGGATTTGCAACAAAAAGTGGTTCTGCTAACTGAAGGATCAAAGTCCAAATTCTAAAAGCACTCTGGAAGGTTAAGAAGAGCAAATGAGGAGCTAAAACTCCGACTAGATTATTGCTTAACTTAGGAAATAACAATAATACCATTAAACATATCTTAATATGTTTGATAATGGGCAGCTGAAACTGGTAGTTCCAGTCAGTCCGTAGCAGTGAGAGTCAATTCAATGCATTTTCTCCTAAAGTGATGTTAGCATCTTGAAACTCACCTTCATGCTGCTTGTTTTTTCTGTGTTTGAAGAAAACCAGAAGAGCTGCAGCCAAAATGATGACCATGATGGTCAGAACCACACCGACAGAAAGCAGAACCCCTGCAGGGACATTTAGAGTTGAACAGAGTCACATCGTCTCTGAAAAGCTGCAGATATGAACAGGTTTCGTACCTGAAGGTGGCGCTGATGAGCTGGACTGTTTGGTGGTTTCAGAGGAGAAAGGAGGAGAAGAAGAGAAGCTCTGACTCCCTGTTGATGTTGCTGTTGGGGAAGCTGATTGGAGATAAATAATTATTATAGTTTTGTGTTTTTAATAAGCAGTAAGTTTATATTTTTATTACTGTTCCTGCACCATGGATAAAGTGTTCAGTTTCTCATTTTTCATATTAATTTTATCTTGAAGTGTCCTCGCGAACATGACAGCAAACGTCAAATTTCTACATGATGTAAAATGTCAAAAGGTCAACAAAACACACAACAGATCAATTACATTTTCAGCAGTGCAACCAAATAAATCCTAAATATGAACTATTGCACTTAAATGTTTGGAGAACCAAATTGTCTCAGGTTTTTCTTTTAACTAATTCAATGTTTTCTGAGCTGCTTCAACGAATGAGGAGCTAAATATTTCCATGCTTGGCTTTCACCCAACTTGAACTGAGACCTCAGCATATAAAGGCAAATACTACACTCCTTAAAAATTATAATTTGTTTGTGAATTTGTTTTTTGAATATGTACAAAAAAATAAAGTATGAAACATAATGTCATATAATCAAGGGAGTGGATGGAAGTATTAACTTATCAATATTCCCAAACCTTTTCCACCTATAATCTTACATTTACTATAATCCATACAAATAACAACTAAACTTTTATTTAATAGTTAACCCTTCAGTATAGTATCTATTTAATTTTAAATAAAGTGGATGAGCAATCATTATTTTTTTTTAATTAAAACTATTGTATATTACATAAAGCAATAATCATTTGAACAGTTTGGACATTGTCTAAGTTCAATAATCAAATTATTGCACAGTTTGATTCCATTTCCTGACACACAAAATTGTTTTTGTTTTTAATTTCCATATTTTAAACTCCTTAACTTAGTCATGAACAATTTTTGAATTTTTCTTGGTAATTTCTGATTTTTGGATTTGTAAATAACTAAAACTGTCATTAGATTCACTAAGTCAATTTATTTTAATAATTTAAATTGTACAGATACTGACTCAGTGTTTTCCAAATATCCCACCTTATGGATTTTTCTTACTGGTATTTTTTATAGTATTGTTAACAGACTGTAGTAGTTTTGTAATTGTTGCCCCAGATCTCTGCACAATAAATAAGTTACATTTCTGTAGCATTTAAATTTTGGTTCATCCTTTGTTTTTTCTTGATATTTGGTGTAAATTGCTTTGAAAAAAACTCACCAGAGATGACAAAGATTTTAAAATCATTGTGTCGAATCCCGGTTCTACCCAAAGCGCATCTGTACCTTCCAGAGTCAGACGTTTTCAGCTCCATAATGCTCACATAAACAACATGTGATGCAAAACCTGTTCTGTTAAATTCAATGATGTATCTGCCACTCTGTGCTCTGTAATCAGTCGTCTCAATAAGAATATTGTCTCTGCTGCAGTCTGTCTTACAGAAGTACATTCTACGCCCAGTGAAGGTAAATGAACATGAAACTGTGATGTTTTTTCCTTCCATCTCTGTGTAGGTTCTTCCTTGAACAGATTCAACTTCTCCATTCTGCAGCTGTGCTGCAAAGACAAACAGCAAAGACTCACTGAAAGTATTTTACCAACCAGACTGAAGGTATGCAGATTCACTTCTCTTCACTTTTAAAAACATGACTGGATTTACTTGTGGAAACTTTTCAATACTAAGAGACGAATGCAACCCGGTTAAACTAACCTGCACCAACGTAGCAGGATAAATAAATAAAACATCAAAAAGTGAAACTGTGTACTTGGTTACAATAAATGCGTGAGATTAGTTTAGATGCTTTCAAGGTATATTTTTTTATTGAAAACCCTTTTCATTCTGAACAAACTTTTTGTCTTTGACTGCTTATAAGTGATGTTTGCTCAAAAAGAAGAATGTATGCATGTGTTATGCTCTTTAAAAATATCAAAATAAAAATGTTTCTTCATCATCTCAATGTTCAAATAACCATAAATTTACAAATCTGCAGATTAACTAACTTAACCAATGTCTTTTTTTCTAACAGCTCAGAATATTAAGATGTGGGCTGCAAGTTCAGAAAACTGTATCTCCAACTTAACACCAATTTTAGTACAAAAAACAGAAACATGTCAGACACACAACAGGTGAAAGGCTGATAAAGGATTTATCAGCTGCAGATACTGATCAATAATCAGGGAAACTGAGTTGAATAATCAACAGGAGATTAAATCAAATGTACTCACTGAGGAAGAAGAGGCAGATTACAGTGACCTTCATCTTGAGCTGCTGCTGGTTTCTAACTTCGCTTCTCTTCCTCCTTCACTTCAAAACCAGGAACTTCTCATCTCCTTCCTCATGTATATTCTTCTTTCATATCATCAATTAAACAAAAACTAAGTTTTTCAGTGCTCCTAACACACATGCAATATATATTTTAATGGATAAGATAGTTTTAATATTCTTTCTCCAAACATACTTCTTTATGGTAACAAGGGTTAGCTACAAAATAAATATGAGTCAAAAGGCGGTGCTCAACAGTTGATTTGCATTTGCATGGCACTCAGCAACTTCATTTAAATACGAAAACCTCTGCTAGGCACAAGGGGAGGGGGGGGGGCGATAGGGGAACACGGACACACAGCATTTTTGACCATTTTTGGCAGTGCTCAACTCTGACAAAAACCTCTTGCCGAAAGCCTTCAATCTCCATGCGCACGGCAGAACAAGGTGTCAATAGCTGCCGAAAATCCCATTTTTTGTCCTGTGACACTTGAAATAAGACAAAACTAACTTACAAGTAAAATTTCAGTAAGATATAAGAGCTTGTTTTAAGTCAATAAATCCTTAATCTTGATGAAGAATACCAGTTCCACTGGTTATTTCACTTATAACAATACATTTTCCCATGTTTTAAGTGAAACTAGAACTTGTTCCTTGTTGATTTCAAGGGTTTGCATTCAACAAATCCAAAACATGTTCATTTCATTTGTTCATTTTCAGGAGGAAACATACAGCACCAGTTTTCATCCTCCACACTCTAAAAACTTTGGTAAATGAAACATAACTAATGTAATCCTGCGACAATAAGTGAGCAGTAACAATCAATAAATGGACATTTTGGGCATTTTATTCTGTTAATTTTACTGATTTCAACTTCAGAAATGTAAATTCATGTGATTTTTCACTACATATAACCCAGAAAATCCTTGAAATACAAAATATTTAAAACCCACAGGATGAAGAAAAGAAGGGTTCTTCATCAAATTGTAAAGATTTATTTGGATTATGTGGAATAATTTAAAAATTACTTTAGCATTTTATGTAAATCAGATAATGTCTGCTTCTAATTAACTTATGGGATGCCACAAGGTTCGGTATTGGGACCTAATCCATTTCTTAAATATAAATGATTCTTAAAGGACAAGTGAAAGGAAATTCTCACCAACTTGTCAGCAACAGTCAACTTTGCTGCTGTTTCAGGTCCAGGAAGTTGCATAATTCATCTTCCTGATAAAAAACTTGACTAAGATCAAACTTTGGTAACTATCTGCAGTGACGTGTAGAGCAAATGTCAGTTTCTGGCCCTAAGCAGCACGCCTCATTATGACAATGCAGTAGCTCTAGGAGGAAGCAGCTACTGAAGGGTCAGCTTAAAAAGGTTTGGGGAATGAGATAGTAACTGGTGAGGCCAGAGTCATAAAAGCAGAGGAAATTAATCCTTCAGTTGAGGAAATTTACCTTAAAAGGAACAGGAGATTTTGCTCTTTATGCAGAGTTTGAATTGAACCAGATTTTTAGGCAGTTTAAATTCTGTTCTGACTTTTTATTTTATGATATTTATGTGTATTTTTCAGATTCTTTAATGCTTGATGTTTTTGCTTTGTGAATTGTGAGTTTGAACTACAAATATTTAACATCCTAAAACACATTGTTGTGTTCAGTAAAGACCTTCAGAGAAAAACCTAAAAGACCACAATGAGCTGAATGAGGAAAATAAAATATTAAATAAAAAAATAACAGACAACCAATAAAACATAACAAGGAATTTAAAGTGTTCGGTGGAAATCATGTCATTCAAAACCTGGAAGTATATTTAGCTTTTAATAAAATAAAAATGAAAATGTAAACAAAGGACATCTAAAAAGAGATGCTAGATGTCAAACCACAAACAAGGGAGCTCTGAAAACAAAGATGCACAAATAAATAGTGTTTAAAATAAAAAAGAGGAACTGAAGCTAACTCAAGTTAAACAAACATCACAGAAACTAACATAAAAGTGTCTAATAACTCCTTCTGACCCTGAAAATAATAATAAAAAAGTGACAAGGGGTCAAATGAGCTTTAAACATAATAAACATGTAAATTATTCACACTAATAGTTTATTCAAAATGTTAAAAATGGAAGTAAACTCCTGGGGACAGAACAGATTGAAGCACCTGATGATGCAATATAAATTTGATAGTCTCATTCATTGATTTTATGAAAGGCTCAGTTGAATAAATGACCAAACTATTGATTTTCCTTCATGGAAGCAATCAAGTTTTCAACCAGGAATTACGAAAGTGCATCATAAATGTGAAACTGCACTAACTTGTTTCATACACTGGAAACAGCTAGAGCTGAAGCTCAGATGTTCCTCTGTAATTTAAAAATAATGAAAAAATAAATTCTTTTTGTTCACAGTTCATATCTGCATATTTTTGTTGTCATATTTGTGACATTGCCAGTCAGTAGTTCAAACAGCGCAAACAAACCCAGCAAACACCGCCATCTGCTGGATGACTGCTGGAACTACAATCACGCTTGCTCAAAATTAATCTATAACTCCAATTTTCAGCGTTATTTATTCATTTAATAATTAAAATTGATTCTGATGTAAATTCATCACATGCGCAACTAATATTTTCAGAATACATTTTCATAGACATCCTGGTTTAAACACTTTCTTGTCTCTTAAATTGTAAAATTTTTATAGCTGACTGTTTTTTCCCTCTGGTTTCAGAGAGAGGCTTTTATTTTGAAATAAAATACAGTAGAAAAAAGTCAAAACTATTTTATATCGAATTGTTGACTAGATGTTAGAGAGGTTTGAGTATTTGTTAAGGGAATTATTTTTTTATTATTGATTGTGAATAAGATTTAAATCCCTTAAATTATTAGCATTACTGTTTCTGCTCAACTCCCCCCGCCCCCCCAAAAATATAATGTGGTCAAATCTTCAACTTATTAAAATTATTCAAAAGTATTTACACTATATAGGAAAAACTGTCGCTTGAACAATTTCTACTGCAGCAATTTATATCACAGTAAAAAAATACAACAAAAACATAACAGACGATTTAAAATGAGTCCAAATTTTGTTTTGTTTGTGTTTTTATCATTTTTGAGTAGCAACTAAAATTGCAAACATTAGCAGAAAATCCCATCACACATTAAACATCATTTGGATGAGTCAGAGAATAAAAAAAAGTGACAGAGAAGTTAGCATTAGCGTCATCTGCTAATGAAACAACCAGCGTCTGCATGAAAGTGACAGAGGAAGAGAGGAAGGGAGGAGAACCAAACCACAAATCCCTCAGTCACAGTTTGGACTTCAGAATGAAGAAACAGCAAACTCTGTTCTTCTGCTTCCTAACAGGTGGGGAACGATTTCATTATTGTTTACATGTTTATTTCATTGTTTCTGCAGCACATGACAAATTCACAACCATGTAAATGATTTTTGCGCTTCAGTCGTTTGAATTAATCTATATTTTGTCTATAATAAAGAAATGGTTTTAGGCTGCATTTTTAAGAAATAAGTTTAAAAAATTTTTTTGACTAAACTGAGATTTTATAACCAAGAAAAACTAAGAGATTTTAATAAAAATGAGACTTAAAGGCTAAATCTAACTGGTTAATATAAAACAATTCTCAATATATGAATGATCCGCTTTTATACTCATGTCTTTTCATAAACAATTCTCAGAGTTTTTTTCGTATAATTCAACCACGGAGCTGGTTTTGGTCTTTTTCAATATTTTTATGTCTGTTGTGGATTATTTAGCTCTTTTATCAAGAAATGTTTGGATTGTTTAAAGATTAGTCTTCTCTCTTCATATTTTTTCAACAATTTTTAATATACTATAATTTAAATGTGATTCACTATCTTTTGCCATTGTAACCTGTTGCCTGTATTTGGGTTTTTGAAAGTTTTAAAACAGATTTTCATGTCTAAACCACACACAGTAAAAGTCAAAGTTCCTACAAAACTTTATTGATGAAACCTTTACTTTTTTCCTCCTGCTTTTTCTTTTTCTCCTCATGTTTTCTTCCTGCTTCCTCTTTGTATTCACTACATACTATACTTCCCTACTTATTGTTTCACAAGTGTGTTTTACATCTTCTATTTATTTATATTTTCAATTCAGGTCAATTCTACAATGGAAAAATTTTAAATCACGAGAATAAAGTTGGAATAATACGAGAATAAGTCGTAATATTCAGGAGAATGTAGTAGTAGTTTTATCAGCACTCCAACACAAAAACAGATAAAACATTTAAATGAGGAATCTTCAACTGGTGTCAGATTTATAGATAAGGAAATACTTTATCTTTTAACACATCAGCATCAAATTACCAGTAAATGATCGTGTAAACAACTGAGTCTGTTTCAAAGAAAGGTAAAAATCATTAAAACATCTTTTTGTTTCACAATTTTAAGATGCTCCTCTGGTAAAATAATATTATGACTATTTTCTTGTAATTAGACAAAAATTCTCATAGCCTGGCCGTCATACAGCCTACAGAAGGGATGATAAGTTACTTTTTGACAATATTTTTTTTGTCATTTGCAAATTCTTTTCTAGATAAAAAAGAAACAATTAAAATCGGATCTAGTATGTATGACAGAGTATAGAAGGTATAAAAAGTCAGAGATTTGATTTTTAAGCCATATCCGTACTTCCACTCAAAGTTCCTGGACACATGACCTAATATGGTCAAAGCCAAACTTTACAGCTTTTTCCACATAAATTCAAGACATATTGGAGGCCTGCATATCTCATAACTTGCACTAAAAGCACATCTAGGCGCAGTTACCTACTCAAAGGAATGCATAAAACACTGACTCTTTTAAATCTTTGTTTTCCAGGAGCATCTTTTCTCAGTAACACAGCAGCAGGATTTCCCATTTACACAGCAACCGAAGGACAAAACGTCTCCTTTGAGTTTCCGTTCACTCTGGTTGGAGGCGGCAGACGATTTTTATGCAGAGAGGAATGTAAAAACAACAACATCATCATCGAGACGAAGTCAGCAGATGCTCAAAATGGGAGTTTCCACCTCAGATATCGTAATGGAAATCTACAGGTCACCATCAGAGAGCTGAAGATGTCCGATTCTGGACGGTACAGGTGTGGAGTAGCCGGGTCATCGCTGTCTGAGGTATATGAGGAAATATTTGAGATCAGAGTTACTGAAGGTGAGTTTCTCTCTAAACTTAAACAATGTTGGTTCAAAGCCAAACACTCACACTGAAGACTTAATATTGTTGACATTTAGCTGCAGATTTAACATAATTCACAATGTTGGTTAGTGTAGAAAACGTTTTAATGGGATTATAGTGGAAAGTAAAGATGTACTGATCCGATATTAATATCTGTACCAAATTCTAGATTAGGTAACGATGTGCCCAATCCACAAGGGTGAATCTATTTAGTCTAATTCTATGTTTTGCACTCTGAAAGACGTCATCTTTAAATTTATTTTATATTATATTTAGAATTCCCAATATATTGTTCACAAGCCTGAACCAGAAGTGATTTGAACCGCCATCTTGGTAGGCAAGCACAGTGCTTATAAGTTTGTGAGATAGGAAAGAGGCCAGAGCTTATTCAGAGCTTGTGGATTGTTTATTGTTGTCATAGTAACTCCATAGCAACTGCCTTGACAGTTAGCTATGGATACCTACCAAGATGGCTGTCATATACAAAGTTCCCAGTGATTTGATAGAAGGTTTGCTTCAGTTTATTTTTTACCTGTCTGACCAAAGGTAGTCTACTTATCGTTTTTGTCAGTTTCTTTGTTATTTATTTCACATTGGCTGTTAAACTCCTGATTGCACTGAATGAACAAATTAAAGTTGTGTTGTTTTCACATGTTTGACCAAGCTTGTGAAGCTATTGGGTGTATTCAAGTGTGCTGTACTGGGTTATCAAACAAATTTGTAATTTACAAAACAACAAAATAATCATTCTAAGTAAATTTAGCAGTGTTTTTCTGTATCAGTCGACACTAAACCTCATATATCTGCATCATTAGTGGGAAGATGTCATGGCAGCAATGAGTTGCTTCAGCTTTTACACAATCTGAGCCAAAGTAAGAGCAGCTTGCTGACTCAGCAGCTGCTCCCAAAGTGACTAACGTGTATCTGACTGCGTCACAATTTCATCATATCTATGAAGCAAACCACTCGGATGAGACACAGCAGACAGTGAATGTGGACATGTGTTAGGAGTTTAGTATCCTGTGAGTTTAAGAGTGTCTAAAAAGAAAAGCTACGTTCACACTGCAGGCAAATGTGACACCAAATCCATTTTTTTGGTCTACATCTGACTCATATCCATCTTTTCTACAGCAGACTATGCGGCCCAATTCTGATCTTTTCACCCAAAAGAAAATCCAATTTGTGCCACTTCCATATGTGGAACTAATTCAGATAAATTGTTTTCAAAGCGTCTGCAGTCGGTCATGTTGCATTTTTACGTCATTAGCTGAGTTTCTCTTGACTACATAATGGGGCAAATTGGATAAATCCGCTTCATGGACACATGCCTATTTTGACAAAAGTTAACGTCTTTGATAAAATGTTTTTGCGCTAGGATGAAATTTTTTTTGCCCGTATTGAAATTAATTCATTTTATAAAATTCCAATAGAATTTTTTTTTTGCATCACGAGTCACATGATCAACAACCGTATGTTGTTGATCATGGCGGAAAAGATAAAGAAAATGCCGCTGGATGTTTTTTTTAAATAACTTAGCATGTATGATTTTAATTCGTTATTTATTTAATGGAAACACCCCGATTGCGAAATTGTGTTTTTTCAACATCAGAGGAATATCGTCAAAGTTTTGTCCTGTAATAGAAACGCAGCTACATGTGAGACATTTAGCTGCGTTTGTGCCTCGTAATTCTGCACCAGAAGAAGCCAGATGTGGTAAATCTGGACGTAAAAAAGGCTCAAACTTATAATTACGAACTTTTGGGAGATGTTTGTGTCTCTGAAGTGCATCACGTCACAAACCCATCTACATCCAAACACTTTGCCACATAAGCTGCAACCAAAAGCTGCGTCTCCATTACAGATCTGCGCATATTTTGTTGATATTCTGGTAATGTTAAAAAAAACAAAAAAAAACAAAAAAACTTTTTTGCAATTGTGGTGTTAAATTAAATTAAAATAACATCATATAACACTTTTGGATGTTCCATTTAAAAGAACAACCAATTCAATCTCTGATTGGTCAAAGCATCTGCAACAAGCAGACGATGTTTACTACAATGTATAAGACAGATTAACCATGACTGATTTATGAAAAATTAAGCAAAATGGACTTTGGAAACTAATTTCTGTGTCGTTTCAAGGGAACGCATTTACTGATGTGAACTTCATACGAACAACACAGAACCCGTTTGAGAATCTGGACTCTTCAGAACTCACTTCACAAAATCCAGTGGTCAGCAGCCTTCAGTTTCAGAGGGTTTCCAGCACCGCTTTGACAGATTTACACAGTGAGTTCCTCAGTCAAGTGCATTACTGCTCTGTTCATTCACAGTTTCTGCTGAAACCCAGATTAAAGCTTCAACCTGTGACATAAGAGGAAATATTTGAAACTGAAAGATTGTAAATTACTACCAAATTGGATTCCTTTGCTTTCTCCATTAAGGGCATTTGAGATGAAATAGAAAAGAAGAAAATGTAATCATTCATGAAGAAGAAAGTAGAAAGTGCAAAACAAGAGGGAAGGAAAAATACAGAACTAAGGGAACAAAATCCAGATGCACAAAGAACAGAAAATAAGAATAAATAATGAAACAATGAAACAGCTTTCATGCATTATAAATATCATCCAAGCTTTATCTTGCAAAAAGACAATTAAACTTCACTGATTATTTTGTGTTTTTACCAGAAACTGCAGGAAGTCCTTCAACCACAGCAGCAACACCCAAACAAATCAGCCTATCAGGTGATTTACCTTCATATCACACGCTGTTGTTTTGGTTATTTACTTGATTTTCACAAAAACCAAACCTGATTTTACTTTAAATGAACCCGATGTAATTTGTAGAGCTTAAAATGGACTGAAATGCTTGTATTTCCTAGCTCTTTATGTTTTACAGTTAATTATATTCATCTGGTTTTGAAATTATAAATGAGGTTATTTGCTTCAAGCTCTTCCTCTGATTGTCGGTGGTGTTGCCACGGCGACTGGCGTCTCAATAGCCGTGTTTCTAATTCTGCTTTACAACTGGAGGACGAGAGCCAATGGTAAACCCCATCTACAGACTTATTTAACGTGCAAATTTAAATGCAACCAACAAGCAAAAGTGTTTTACAAATTAAAATTATGGGAAGCAGTTTTTCACATTTTTATTTATTCTTCTACATTTGTTCACCTTTTCTTTCCCTCAGGTGCAGACACGAGAACGTCAGACACAGAGGTAACATGAAGGTTGAAGACTCTGGTTAAGTTTAACTTTTACCAGAATTAGTCAAAAACAGAGATTCTGACACCCAGATAGTAGAAAAAAAAAGATACTAAATTAATCTGCAGTGTTGCATTAGAAGACATTTGTTCTCTTTTATTTCAGGTGACGTATGAAAACTGGGCACTAGGATCCAGATCTGAAGACTCCCACTACCAAAACCTTGATCCAGCCAGCATGGATCAGGAACCAACTTATTTAACTCTCACTTAGGATGCCAAGTTTCTACAACATCCACTTTATTAGTGCTTTAAAGCGGCAGTATTATGTAAAAATATATATATATTTTTTTAGCTTTACATCATGTTATGTTTTTCTCTCCTCAAAAACATACCTGGATTGTTGCCTTGATTCTTTCATGCCTCTTTGTGAAATTCTTTAATCTCCATGGCAACCATTGAGCCGAAAGTAGGCGGAGTTTCAGAAAGAGCAGGAGTTTCTTAAAGAGACAGTGGCCCAATTTGAAGGCATTATATTAAAAGGTCACATTTTCTTGAAGTCATATTTGATATATTTTGATAACTGAAGGTAACAGATACACTGAAAAAAGAAATTAGACCTAACGACTTAAAATTTTTTTATTACAAGTAATCAAATTAAGTTTTTTTTTAAAAATATATATATATATATTAAGTTTATTAAATCGTGATATTAAACATAAACTTAATTTGGTTACATGTAATAAATAAATTTAAAGTTAGAGCTCGAGTCTCTTTTTTCAGTGTACTTGATTTTCCCATAAAATACAACAACATGCTTAGAAAATACATAACACAGCCCATTTAATTAAACATTTTTTAACTTGTAATTTATTAGAAAAAATTATTTTTCCTGTTAACTTCTCTATGACATATATTTCATGCAATATTTCCCATAATTGCTGTCTCTTCCTTCAACAGTTTCCTCATTTTTTTTCTGCCAATATGACAAAAATACTTCAGATTTGCTCAATTCCCAACCTGCTTCTTGACAAACTTCCACAACATTCAAGTTTTCTTTATCCTGGTCTAATCTGCATCCGCAGAACCAGAACCAAAAATGGAGAAACAGCATTTAGTTTTTATGCTCCTCTAATCTGAAACAAACTTCCAGAAAACTACAAAACTGCTGAAACACTGTAGATCAAGGCTTATTTAATGTGTATTTGCTTGACAATTTTAATGATGGAATTTGACAAAATGATTCATAATTTTGACTGTTTTGTGTTTTTTTATGATGTAAAGAACTTTAACCATATTGTGGCTGAAATGTAATATAAAAAATAAACTTGACTTAAATGGGACTAAATTTTGACACTGTTCCATAAAAGTCAGATTTGTTGGAGCTGGATTCATACTGAGATTAAGTTGATTGAACTTTGTGTTGGGGTATCAGAGTAAAGGGGTATGAATACACATTTAAGCCACAACTTCTAGAACTTTGTATTTTTTGTTTTTTATTAACTACAATTAATATTTATTTTTCTGTTAATTAAATCCTAATAAAAATCAATTTAAGTTTGTGTTCTAACTTGCTGTAATAATCGGTGTGAAAAATATTAGGGGAACTGAAAAAATATGACCTTCAGTGACACAATGGAGCTAAACTCGGTCAGGAACTGAGAACGCCTTGTGGTTTCAATAGAAAACGAATATTTTTGATGCTTTCTGTAAATTCCTCACCAATCTGGAACCTTGGTGTCTGTCCTGACCTTCATTTCCAAACAAATGCATCAAGCAACAAAATTTGTGGATGAGTTTTATAGAAAACCGATTTGCTTTCAAGGAACAGGAAAAAACTGATTTATTTTTAATATCTGATCTGACTATTAAAGAGAAAATAACAGATTGGGATCACTGGTGCCGCCTTGCTTTAAGTATCAGCAGGTAAATTGAGATGTTTATGAATCAGTTTGCATCGTCTTATTTCACTTAAAACTTCTCCAGAGGCAGAAAATGAACGAGTTGAGCTTTAAATCCACTTTCAGATGTCAGGTGGAGAAACTGATCCTCAGATTGGGGACGTGGTGAAAACAGGCACCGACTATAACAAACAGAAACATCACAGAAATGTTTTTAAACAAGACGAGCGTCTCTGATTATGATGTGGAAATAAAAACCTGCAGCTGAATCTGGAAGCAACTTCATCAGAAAACCAGGTGAGGCTGGGGAAGATAAAACCACCACACTGCAAAAACACAAAAACCTACCAACTATTTTTAGACCAGTTTCTGGTGTAAATATCTTGTACACATAAAACTAAACTTACAACTAACTTTTCAGCAAAATACATTAGCTTGTTTTAAGTCAATAATTCCTTAATTATGAAAAAGTTCTAGTTCAACTAGTCGATTATTTAAATTTTAACTAGACATTTTTCCCATGTTACAAGTAAAATAATTTGCCAATTGTACTAGTACTTTTTCATTTATATTAAGGAATTATTGAATGAAAACAAGCTCCGATATCTTGATGAAAAGTTACTTGTAAATTAGGTATTTTCACTTTAATCTAAACAAAATAGATTTTGTGTTTTTGCAGTGAAAAAGGAAGAGAGCCATTTGACTGTTTAGCAGGTAATTCCTCATTGGTCAGAAATGTATGGACTGCATGTGACTAAATAGTTGAAATCCTCCTTCTGGAGACTAAAGAGATTTTAAAGAAAAATGCAACAAGCTTTCATCTTCTGCCTCCTGTCAGGTAAGAAAAGATGCCTAAAACATGTAGGATTTTGCATCTTTATAATTCCATATTTTTATTTTCCTCAATAAAAATACAGTAGAAACAACAAATCCAAGAATGTTTTGGTACTATGCAACAGCTTCCTGGTTTGGATAATTCTCCTACTTTGTAAGAATACAAAACTGTAAAAGCAGAAACAAATGCATTCAGAAGCATTTGTTACACTGCAAAAACAAAAATGTTACCAATTATTTTTGGTCCACTTTCTTGTGAAACTTGAAAAAAGACTAAATGAACTTACATATAACTTATCTGCAAAATATAAATTTTTGCATATATTTTTCTTATTTTAAATGTACTAAGGTATTTGTAGATGAAACTAGTCAAATCTTGGTAAGGTTTTGTGTTTTTTGCAGTGTGCTGAGAAGATCTACAGCTTGTTCCAACATTAAATGTTAACTGTTGGCTTTTCTTCCAGCTCTCTGTGGTGCGAAAACACTGATCCAAACTAAAGGAGGAAGCATCACAGTGAAATGCTCCTTCGCTTTGTCTGGAAGAGGGAAGTACGTCTGCAGGGATCCGTGTGAAAACGGAGATGTTCTCATTGAAACCGAAGCTACGGAGGCTCAAAATGGCCGATACAGCATCAGTTACAGAGAAGGAACCTTTCCAGCTTCTTCTACTGTTCTGTATGTGAACATCTCGCAGCTGATGCAGTCCGACTCCGGGCGCTACTGGTGCGGATTAAAAAGGCATTTAATGATTGATTCACGCCAGGAGTTTATCGTAAATGTCACAGATGGTGAGTTTTATTTTTATTCAGGATTAATACCCCATTAGTTATCAAACAAATCTTTTAAAATAAATGCCAGAAAAAGGTATTCCAGTTATACCTTCATAAACATGAAGTTTATTTATCAATAAAATAACTTTAAGTGGAATCAATTGCTTCAGCCAGATTGGAGTAAATGGCTTACAGCAGAACTGAGATCAAATGTCAAAATGTTGATGTTGAATGAATATAACTTCTTCCACAATAAACTGATTTTAGAGTTTTTGTTGTTGCTGAAGTGGAATTACCATCCTGGGTTCATGAGGTTCACTGTAGCTCAACCAGCTCTTAAAATATCTCTGAAGAACAAAAAACGACACTATTGGCACGTCATTTATTTACGTATTAGGGACATTATAGACAGAAACAAGAATGGAAAAGTAAATTTCTGTTAAAAAAAATTCAATAAATCTGAGACAAAGCTCAGAAATTTTACATAAAAATATGAAAGTTTGAAAAAGTAAAAGAATTTTGACTTTTTCAAACCCAGAAATTTCCTTGTTTTTTTTGCTAGAATATTTCTGAGATTCATCTCAAAATTTCAGCTTTTTTAAATACCTGTTTGTGCAGCAGTGTATTGATTTTTCCTCCAGTAGCATTTTCTGGCCAGTTTGAACAAATAACTGAACAATGTTCTGCAGATTCGTGGAAAACAACAAAAACATCTGTGTGGTTTTCTCAATATTCAGAGTAAAAAAATCATAAAATTAAAAAATTTTATGATATTCAATTTTACATCAAGGATATTTAATGATTATCTTTCACCTGTTAGCTTTATTTGTTTCTTTTCTAAAGTTTTAAAGATCACCCACAGCACCTGTCACTAAGTTTTTAATTTATGCCTCAGTATATTAGCCATAACTGTCACAGATACATTTTTCTTCTCTGTTTTCACTCACAGATCGGAAGGAGCTGGAGCAGCAGACAGAGGCGAAAGGTCATGACCTGCAAAACTGAAGCTCTATGCATTAGCTTCAGCATTTAATACTTAAAGGGGACCTATTAAATAAAATTCACATTTTACACATTTTGTATTTCCATTTCAGCTTCTACGATTTCTAAAAACAGTCCAAGCACTTTTAAAACACACCCAGATATTTTTGGGCAATAATTTCATATTTTTTTGGTGTCTGAAAAATGAGCCGTTTTAAAACCCCCCGTAATGTAACATCACAAATCACCTTAGCCCAACCCATTACCTAGCAACACAAGCAGAGCTCCAGCACGTTTGGTCAGTTGGTTTCACCGCTGTACAATGGCTGCTGGAAAAGACAGGCGTTTTGTTGTTGACTTACCATCCAGAAACTACCTGTTCTATTCATTTTGATTGGTCAGGAGGCTCCACTTCTGCTTTTCAAAGATGTAGGTTTGTATAATTGTGTATCTGTTTGCAGCCATTTTCACGTACGGGTGTAAACGTTGAGTTGGGCCCAGCAGCAGTTTATTTGGATTTAAAGTGACAGAAGCCCTAAAACAGCTCAAAACAATCAGAACTGAGCAGACTGAAATATCATTATCTAAGATTTTTTGCAAAAAATTTTAATGAATATGTCTCGTATAGCCCATAGAACCAACTTAACCTGTAAATTTCACATCACATCAGACACTGTAATTCCTCTCTGCCAAATAATTTAATTGCAACAAAGAGTTATCATTTCCCAAACATGTGTAGAGGATTATGACCTTTGACCTGTATTTATCTGGTGTTAAAGCAGCTGATCTTCCTTCCCTCTCATTCAGGCTATGCTCTGCCTGTGGCTTTATGTGTTCCTGCATTATTTGCTGCAGCTGTGCTGCTCCTCTACAAATGGAAAACAATGAGGGAATCTGATGGTAAGCTGACATTAAAATACATTTCAGGATTTATTTAATAGAAAACACCAGGAAAAGAATGAGATGACATCTGAGCCGTGTTGCATAGGTTCGACCAGCAGGAGGCAGTCAAGCAGCAGCAGCAACAACAATAGGAGACGGAGACGCACCGAGGTGGATCAACATCCTGGTTTTTGTTTAAACTGGAGGTTAATTTTTAATTAATGATCTTAATTTGAATTTTATCCTTCTTACAGTTTTCTGCCTCAAAGTTTACAAACCGGACGCCTCCACCCGACGGTCAACAACAACTTTACTATAACCTCTGAGGCCAACGGCATTCCAGGAATTAAAATAAACGTTTTCATTAATAGATTCAAGTTCTGCACCAGTTCTGTTCACCAAAACAGCAAAAAGCCATCAGATCAGAGGAGACTCCAGACGGGTTCAGCTCTTCAGTTTGTGTCGCTAAACCTTAGCAAAGCTCAACAACTTTCTCAAAAAAGCTTACAAACTTGATCTGTAAGCACATAATCTTGTGCTTACAAATCAAGTTTTGTAGCTTAGTGAAATGAAATGTCTGAGAAATAAAGATTTATTCATCTGCAAAAATAATTCTAATCAATGTTTGGACATTTGTAGAAGGTATCTGTGTGTCTGTAAAAAAGAGTTTTAATTGTAATTCAGTTTTGCATCGTTTGTAAAACCTCAGACAAATACAAGAAGGAAAATCTAACTGAAAACTCCTCTGTATGCAAAGTACTTACAAAGACATCATGTCAATTCAATCAGGCATACATTCCAATTAATAATTATTAAACATTAAGTATTAAGCTCTCTTAACTTAGTAAAAAAATTAGTTCAAATTAGTAAAAACAAAAAGTTTAAATCTAAGGAAACGCATTGTATCGATTCTGACTTGCAGCGTTCATTCCTCCTGGATGCAGCCGGCATGGATGTGGCAACAGTGGAGAGGAAAAACTCCCCTTAACAAACAGGGCTAGTTGAGACCAAAGCACCAGGCTGATGACTTTAATGGTTCAATTTTGGTAGAAAGAGAGAAAAGAGAAAAGTGATAAATCATGCAGGTGGAAATTATTGAGTTCATTTTGATTTATTATGCAACTAATTGATTTATTGCTAATAGCAACAGGCTTATATGTGTTTGTGTATTAATGAATGTAGAAATGTTATTGTACATGTATGTGATTACATGAGTATCATAGGTATAATTTATTTTTGTTACACTAGAGAAATGATTTTTTTCCCTTATCTTAAACCAAAATCTGTCTCTTTAAAAGTGATGGAAAACAGAACATAGTATTTTAATACTTCATCTGTAATGTGATTTTTTTTGTTTGTAAATGTAATCTGTGTTTTATTTTTAATATAAACTGAACCGAGGAAGAACAGCTGCTACATCAAGCTGCTGATGTGGATCACAGTAAACATAAACCTGAGGTTCATATTTTCACTTTCCCACATTTCCCAGAATCTTCTGCATAAACTCATCTGGCCTTGTTGATAAGATGATGCTGTTGTGATAATGTGTTTCTTACATTCACATTTTGTTTTGCTTTCTTCTGGGTTTACATTGGTGTAATTTGGCGCAGTGTTCACAGACTTGTTTAAAAATGCACACATGCATTCACACAGACTTGCATAGCTACAAACACACACTCACCCTCAACTCACTGCCTCTGTTGGCACCCAGAACAGCAATCTAGGTTGATGTGATGCACCAGGAGGCAGCATTGCTCACTGTGGTGGTCTGTGGTGGAGGACCCCATGGCTGCAGCCTCAGGCACCCGCCTACTCATGTCTTATGTTTGTTTTTTGCTCTTGGACAGACTGTACTGAATTTTTTTATTTCCCGATGAGGGATTAATATTCGATCATTCAAGTTATTTCAGGAAAGGTGGAAAATAACAGACATTTATTAAAGCTGGCATAAATGGCAACCATAACAGTCAGTGCACGTTCTCCTTTCCAGCTGAAATTGTAAGTGTAACGTGTATGCGAAAATCAGCCAGAACCCAAAACGCAGCCAAGACCAGAGATCAGATCAAAAGGTTTATTACTAAGTAAAGGGAAAAGGAGTGGTCACACTGGTGAGTGAGGAGGTGGAGGGCCAGAGGGGTCAGGAAGCCAGCTTGGAGAGGGTAGGGTGAAAGGGCAGAGGGGGGCCGCGGGGACTCAGGGAGGAACTAGATGACAGGGACAAAATCCACAAACCAGAGGCCAGTCGTTAACACAGTCCAGGGTCATGCACAGGGGTTTCTCAGGCAAAGTAATCCAATAGACGGCAATCAGGAGGCAGGGTCAGGACCAGGCAGGGTTCAGCAACAGGAGGGCACAATCTTCAGAGCAGAGGGAAAAAGGCAAAAATCAGTGGTCAAAAAACAGGCAGGATCAGGAAACCAGAAGACTACTTGGAACATGGACTAGGCTTGAAAGCTGTGACAGGGGCAACAGACGATCTCGAACTGAGCTGGTGACGAGCAGCTGTTTAAATAGGCAGCAGCACAGAGCAGGTGAGGGTAATGAGTAATCAGCACACAGAAGGTGGAGCTGAAGGGATGAAATCATGACAGTAAGCAGTGGTTTCTGTAATGTTATTTCCACCATTAATGAAATAAAACCTACAAAGGAAATAAAAATCATTCTAGAGGTTTACAGCAGTTATGCAGTACTGAGAGTACAGTGAGTTGAAGCCACATTCATGCAAGCAGGCGTAGTGTGTTTTATTTTCATCATCATTGTTACGCTTAGTGTGGATATGATGGAAACATGGTTTGATCTAACCAACCCCATTTCTCCTAAAATCTACAATCACCTTCTGTGTTTTGTTCGCTTTAAAGACGAGATGATCGCAGAACTAAACTGAGTCGAGACTTTTTCTGACTGCCGTTAAATGGACAATGGCGTCATCGTGTGGCCAGATGAAATTACTACACTATAGCGATGGCTAGCAGCAACTTCCTTAAATTACAGCATGTGTTGAATTCAGCTGTTCAGCTTTAAAAACAATAATACAATTTTTTACATTTAAGGAGATGACTAATCTACCTTCCTGTCTTCCTCCCTCCTCTCCACTTTGGTTTTTAAATGTTCCTTCTTAGAACAGGCTCAAAAACTGTCTTCCAGTCATTGACAGCTAACAGTGATACATGATAAAAACTGAAATATATACATCAGAATAATTTTCTTATTACGATCATTCCCAGCTTGTCACAGGTGAAGTAATAAAATATCATAGTTCACAATGCCAATATCTGCAGTCAAATCTAAAAGATTTGATCTGCAGTTACTCAGATGAGTAACTGGAGACTCAGAGGAGTCTGCAGTTAAAAGCTGGTGATTGATTTTTAATCAGTAATAACTTGTTTCTCCTCTTTCCAGGAAGCACCGCCGCTGAGTGGAGCATCACTATGTAATATGATGACCATGATAACAGTTCTGGACTTACTTTCAGATTCATTTTTGTCACTTCCTGTTTTGTGCCCACTTTATATAAGCAGAGTGTATGAACAAGAGCCTCCTATTCTCTACTCTGAATGCAGCAGCACTCTGACATCTGACAAAGTCTGAGCTTCACCACTCAAGTAAGTGACTAAATAATGCTGAGTTCTTTGACAACAGAGGTTTGAAGTTCATTATAGCTCATTTTTCTTTACTGATGTTTGATTTTTATCATGCTGAGTTTGTGAAAATTATATCTTCCGTAGTACAAGAGAAGGTAAATTTATAATTATTAATGTGAAAATTAAATGCATTTCCAACATTGTGCTCCTTTCTTTCAGAAGGAACCACTTTATCCTGAAGATGGCACCTAGGTGAGTTCCCATATTCCTTCAACCCATTCCAAGTTCTTTTGGGAACAGTGGAAAGTAACGGATATTTACTAAAATTTCCAGTCTTATTACTGGGCAGCAAATATATGATACATGACCTGAGTGAAGTTGCCCCCCCACCTTCTTCAAATCAGACAAAATTGGTGTCAAACATTTGTGCTGGTTTGTGCAGCAAAAATTTTCATTTGTGCTGCTGTCATTTTAAAGATATAAAGAAATGTTTCTAGAGGTTATCAAAGGTCAACCAACTCCCCACCTTCCTCAGATCAGACAAAATGGGTGTCAATCAACTCGGCTACGTTTGTGCAGGAAAAATTTAGTTTGTGCTGCTATCATTCTAAAGATATTAAGAAAAATGTTTCTAGAGGTCATCAAAGGTCATTGACCATCAGTTCATGCTGGATCTGTGAATTTCATTTGAAATTGTTAAGTGCTAACCTATGCTAACCTATGAACATGAATAATTTCTTTTCAACTTTGATGAAATTCACTTGGAACTAGGTCTTATTTAGAATAAGCTGGTCCGATACCTCCCAAAACAAAACTCGGTGACCTGTATTTTAGTTTCTGATCACCAGAGGGTGCTATTGGACAAACTGTGCTGTTGAAATACGAAAAGTGGGACTAGAGGCAAAACATGTGCTAACTATCTAGTCTGCTGTTTCCATCTCAATTTCATGATCGACAGTCATCATCAACACTTATTTTCACAACTTCAAATCAGGGCACAAACTAGCATAAACTAGCACAAACTGTTTATAAAAGAACTCATATTCATTGCCCTTTGATGACCTCTAGAAACATTTTTCTTAATCTTTAGAATGATAGCAGCACAAACGAAAATTTTTGCTGCACAAACCAGCACAAACATAGCATAAACGTTTGACACCAGTTTTGTCTGATTTGAAGAAGGTGTGGGGGGCCAACTTCACTCAGATGCAAGACTAGCCTGCCTACTTTGTTGGCCTCCGCTCTCCCTTTAGAAGTATGTACCTATGAGTGCAACCATCTGCTGTATAACTCCCTGAGAATCTGGGTGCAGTGTAGGAAAAGATTTGGGTTACATTCTATGTCAATTAAAACTCCTATCTGCTCAAATCATATGTTTCCACCTTCTATGTCTGGTTCTGCCTTTAGAATTTGGAAAAAGAAATGGATTAAGTAAAGTTAAACACCTTTTCATTGATGGGATATTTGCATCGTTTACACAATTCATGGAACAGTTTACTATCCTGCGTACACATTTTTTCTGCTATTTGCAACTGCAGCATTTTGTGAAGAATAGATATCCCTTATTTCTTGAAATACCTGAGGAAACAGCTCTGGATAAAATCATAGGTATAAACATTCATAAGAGGGGGTAATTAAAGAGATCTACTCTATACTGTTAGATCTACAATCTCCTTCTCTTTCCTATATTAAGTCACATTGAGAGAAAGACCATGCAGTTACATTAACAGATGAGCTCTGGCAATCTATTCTTCACAGGGTACACTCCTCTTCTATATGCGCTAGATATGGGCTCCTTCAATTCAAGGTCCTGCACCAATTACATATCTCTAAAGAAAAGCTAGCTAAGTTTTACCCAGAGACTGATCCCTTGTGTAACCGATGCAGGTCAGAAGTGGGTTCCCTTATTCACACTTTCTTTTTTTTGTTTTGTGTTTTATTTAAGTATTTATTTTTATTTTGTGTATGATTTTTATTTTCTGTTTCATGTAGGGGTTTTATATATTAAAGTGTACAGCATTGAATAAAACTTGAATGCTGTAAAGAATGTGTTGTGAAAATTGATAAAGTAAAAACAAAAGAAAATGTACGCAGCGGTTTCAGTAAAGTTATTAAACCCAATCACATTGTTATGTCTTATAATATTTGGATTTTCTTGAAATACTAGTAAAGTTTAAGTGTCAAGTTTCTAGAATCTAGAAATTATTTAATAATTCAGTAGAGTATTTCTAAGACACTACATGGTTTTTCTTTTTCAAATTTGGATATTTAAACTTCAGATGTTGTGAAACTTCAGGTGCAAAGGCCCATGAGGAAGCGACCAACAACTTTGCCGGTTTTGGTGATGCCTCTGCTGCAATTTTGATACCAGCTTCCTCCAACCTTTTTTCCAAGTAACCTCTAAACTACATTCATCCCAAATCCAAAACAAAGTACTAAGTGCAACTTTCTTATCCTCGTAAGGTTTTTTTACGCCCTTGATAGCTGCTACAGACTTTCTTTCAGATTCATGTTGTGTCACTTCCTACGACTTTGCCCATTTTACATAAACAGGATGTATGAACAAGAGCCTCACTTATACAACCTAATTCTGAAAGCAGCAGCACTTTGACATCTGAGTATCACCTCTGAAGTAAGTGACTAAACAGTGCTGTGTTATTTAACAATAGAGGTTTGAATTTCATTTATATTTTCATCAAGACTTTCATCGAGCCATGCTTGTTAACATGACTGCGTATAGTACCGGATAATGTAAATTTATGAGCATTTAATGTAAAAATGTAATGCATTTCCAACACTCAAGTCTAATCTGCTCCTTTCTTTCAGAAGGAAGCAGTTTAAGCTCGAGACGCCAGGTAGGCTTTTAACCCAAGTTATTTTAGAAACGGTGTAAAACAGACATTTATTAAAGTTAACACCCATGGCAACCATAACAATTAGTGCCATTTGTTATAGGGCCTCCTGTCCAACTGTAATTGTACGCTGTGGTTTCAGTAATGCTATTTCCACCACTACTAAAAGTAAAACCAAGACAGGAAATAATAATCATTCTGGATTTTTACAGCAATTATATAGTACTTTTTGAGTTGCAGCAAAGTTCATGCAAAAATTTTCTTTCTGCACTGAAGCAGGTTCTTATGATTGACCAGGGAATCTTCATGTCATTATTTAATACAGTTGATTTATTTAAAAATGTTTATCAAACCCAATCACATTGTTATGTCATTGTTATATTTGGATTTTCTTGAAATACTAGTAAAGTTTAAGTGTCAAGTTTCTAGAATCTAGAAATTAACTATTTAATAATTCAGTAGAGTATTTCTAAGACACTAGATGGTTTTTCTTTTTCATATTTGGATATTTAAACTTTAGATTTTGTGAAACTTCAGGTGCAGAGGCCCACGCAACTGTTCGTCGTGGGGCAGACCTTGCTGTCGGATCAGCTGGGCTCGTGGAAATGATTGACACCTATGACCGTCTTGGTGGCGCCTCTGCTAAATCTACCTTCGCACGAGCAGGGAAGTTTGCAAATGGACCGGAGGACAAACCAGGGATGCGTATTCCAAAAGCAGGAGTTTACGCTGAAGCTGGAGTTGGTGAAGCCCGGGCTGAATGGAGAATGTTTGAAGCTGAAGCTAAAGGACCCAACGCCAGCGCAGGAGCCGGGGTTTCTGCAGGGACCCTGAATGCCAGAGCTTTCGCTAAAGCAGAGTTAGCGGGTGCTTCTGCCTCCGCTGGTCCGCTGACTGCTAAAGTTGGCCTAGCAGTCGACACCGGGGTTGATATTAGTCTGACAGGCTTGGAAGTTAAAGCGCTGGGAACCGGCTTCTCTTTTGGTCGCAAAATGGGCATGTCTTTCTTTGGAAATGGGTTTGAATTCAACCTGTGGTAGTTAAACAATGTTTTCATTCAATCATTCTTTGAAAGTCCCCTTACATTCCTGCACCTAATATGACTGAACCACCAATAAAAATGCATTCATTTTCATGTTTGTCTGGTTTTTCTTTCAGATTCTGTTAAAAAAAAATCCATTTGTGAAACTACCCTCTATGTTCATCATGAGCCGATTAAAACACTGATAGTGTCTCGTTCTCCACTGTCGGAGGAAACTGATGATCCATCATAAAACTTCTGACATTGATTAAATTATTTCCATTAAGCTGAAAGTCATCTCTGTTCAGAAGAAATTCCTGCTCAGAAATGCTCCACTTGTTAGAGCTGCACGTGTCAACAAGCTGAAAGGAGACTTCACAGATAACTTACAACTCAAGCATTTATGAAATCAGAAAGAAAAAAAAATTGTCGTGTTGACCTGTCTCAGTTGACAGGTTAACAAACCCAGCTGGGTCTATGGCATCCGAACGCCACTGTACAAGACAATGCAATCAAAGAGTTTGCTCACTTCTTTACAGACCAAATTCAGAAAACTAGGTTGGTCTGCACGTCGATTATGTTGTGTCTAATCCAGTGTTTCTCAACCTTTATTGGGCCAGCACCCCCCGATACATTATCTAGGTCCTTTACCACCCCCCCATCAAAAATTTGTAGGCTACTTTGCAGTGAATATTATATTATTATTACTATCAATAATATTAATATTAAGAATCCATAATATTGTTGATGCTTTCATTTTTATGGTTGCTTCTGTATTAATCATTAAAAATAATTTTCCAGAGAATAAAAAAGCAATGGGAATAAAACAATTTTTTACTGGTGTCTACGAAAAATGCAATGGACATTCAACTTAAAATCGGTAGGCTAATCAGTGTGAAAAAAAAAATTTACTGACATAAACCTTTTAAAACAACAGAAAAATCCGGGTATTCTGATGATTAAAATTCAAAAGTGTTGTGGTAATACTGTTTCATATCGGATCACTTACAGCACCAATAACTCTATAAAATGAACACTGTCTATCGTGTATCACCCATGTAGCAGACATTACTGAGGAATGAAACTCACCTCTCGTGCAGCTTTCACAGACCGGCCCTGAGTACAGGAGCCAGCAGTATATAACCAGCCACACAGAGAGGGGGGCGCTATTTCCCCATTGCACTGATACATAAAGCAAGTGGTGCTTTATGTATCAGTGCAACACTGTTACACTAGGTTCACAATGCTGTGAAATGCAAGAACAAGAAGGACTTGCAACGAGACTTTGAGGAACTGAAGGTGGCCCACCTCCTCACACAGGAGTCATTTGTAGCTGAAATATTGGCTGAGAGAGCAAAAACTAAGACCCTCCAAGAAGAACTGGACAGAGTCCAGACTTCCTACGAGGAGCTGCGCTCCAAGTATGAAACTGATGTTTGGTGAGGCAGGAGGCCGAGACTCACAAGCTTTGTGAAGCGAGGCTTATTGAGCAAAAACAGCTCCTGGAAAATTTGACAGCTGAAAAGGATGACATGTTTCAACAAATGTCACAAAAGATCACAGCCCTGCAAGGCAACGAGAGCCTTTTGAAGGAAGAAATGAAGCAGACCAAACTTTCGTACAATGATGTTATCTGCAAGTATGAAAGCCAAGTTTCTGGACTGCAAAAAGACGTGGAAACATATCGGCAGAAGGTGAAAGATGAGAAAGACGCCAAATTAAAAAGAGCAATAAAGAATTTGCAGCTCATTAAAAAACTAGAGCTGAGAAGGATCATATGTTTCACGAAAAGTCAGAAAAAATCGCATTCCTGCAAAACAATGACAAACTTCTGCAGGAAGAAATGAAGCAGATCAAACTTTCATACAATGACGTCATCTGCAAGTATGAAAGCCAAGTTTCAGGACTGGAACAAGAAGTGACAACATACCGGGAGCAGCTCGAAACACACCTGCAGAAGGAGGAGGAGGAGGAAACGGCTCTTTCCAACAGAGAAAAGAAGGAGAAGGTTATCCGCGAGTTACAGTGTAGGTTTTCTACTGAGCTGCACCAGCAAGTAGAAAAACTTGAGCTCCAGATACTTCAGGATAGAAAAGCTTATCTGCAGAAATTGGAGGAGGACATGGCACTGCTCAACAACATGAGAGCAACAAATGCCGTCCTCCTTGAAAACACAGCAGAAGAGATCAAATCTCTGCAAGAGAAGGAAAGAGACGCGCAGGCAGAGTTGGAGAACGTTAAAGGTTTATACAAGGAGATAACCTGCAGGTATGAAAACGAAGTCACAGCTCTGAAACAACAGGCAGATAAATACCAGCAAGAGATAAACTGTGTGCAAAGTGAACTGGAAAGAGCAAAAGAAGACATACTGGTGCAAGAAACTCAGAGAGCTCAGGAACAAGATTTCCAAGAGGAGCCAAACTCGCAGAGCCCAGACGACCTGATTGAAGAAGCTTTAAGCCAAGAGGGTTCTTCAGAGGAGGAACTCCCAGGACAAACCTTAGCAGGTTGCTCTGTGGGTGGAGTGGTTGTCTTGTGACCAGAAGGTCGTAAGTTCGATTCCAGCTTCCTCAGCTGGTGACGCCTACACTGAAGATACCTACGCACGAGCACGGACGTATGCAATAGAAGGAGGGGAGGACAAACCAGGGATGCGTGTTCCCAAAGCAGGAGCTTACGCTGAAGCTGGAGTTGGCAAAGCCCGGGCTGAATGGAGAGTCTTTGAAGCTGAAGCTAATGGACCCAACGCCAGCGCAGGAGCCGGCGCCAACCCACTGGGTGCCTCAGCTTTTGCCAGAGCAGAACTGGCAAGTGCTTCTGCCGCCGCTGGTCCAGTGAAAGTTAAAGTTGGTCTGGCAGCCGACACCGGGGTTTCTGTTGGTGCACAGGGGCTGGAAGTTAAAGTGTTGGGAACCGGCTTCACCATTGGTGAAAGGCCGGGCGTGTCTCTCTTCGGCAGTGAGGCTGAATGCTGCGTGTCATAGTTCAGAAAATGTTTTCCATATTTGCTCTTTCAAAAGGTCCTTTACACAGATTAAAATCAAAATAGATTCTGTCCCCATGTTAACTAGTTTGTCTGATTTATGAGTGTCCATCTTACTTTTGTCCACGTTCACATAGTCTGTACCTAAAATGATCAAAGCTGTAATAAAGATGTATTGATTTACTTATTTTTCTGGTTTTGCTTTCAGATTTGTTTGCATTTTGTCTCTCTGTTCCAAACATCCATTTGTGAGCCTGTACCCTCTAACGTTGCTCATAAGCAGATTGAAACACAGAGTTTATCCCTCCACTATCAGGCTGAAACTGGTGTTGTAGGAGCTGAAGGCTCTAATTCATGTATGGAAATGCACCGTTTCAAACACTGTTAATCCTCTTTTTTGAATATAAGCAAAACTGATGCAAGCAGGAATAAATGATGTATCACATTAAAAAAGTTATTCAACAAAAGCAAGACAAGGGTGGAGGAGACATGTGAACAAACCTTGAGTCAGCAAAAAATAAAAATTCTCAACACAGCAAAGATGTTTTATGATCTGTTTTCATATAAACAAACATACTGTATTTTCTGCACTATAAGGCGCACCTTCAATTAATGGCCTATTTTAAAACTTTTTTCATATATAAGGCACACCGTATTATAAGCCGCATAGAATAGACGCTACAGTAGAGGCTGGAGTTACGTTATGCATCCCTAGATCAGAGATTCCCAAACTGTGGGGCGCGCCCCCTAGGGGGGTCGCCATGTCATTGCAGAGGGGGCGCGGGAAGCCGTCTGGATGAAAGAAAAACAAAACATGAACACTGTATGCGTTGGGTTTTTACCTTAGAATGGCCAACTCTCTGTTATTCCTATGTCAATTTGATACAGTAGAGGCTTCCACACTTCCCATATCTGTGTCCTCTGTCACTTTTGTCAGCAGTTAAAACTGTTTAATCCGTTGTTAACATGTTGTAACCTGTTTTTCCGAGCCGCCTTTAAACGCAACATGAGCGCTACGACGCTCGCGCTGGGTTTCCACCTGTGAAGGAGACCTGCTGCTGCTGTGCGGAGCTACGTAGGTTTGTGTTAGAATCACGGCAGCAAACCAGCAAAACGCAAAGAACTTTTCACAGTTTTTCCCTCCAAACTAACCGACTGAGGTGAGTAAAGCTGCTAGATGCAGGTAATGTTAGCTAAAAGATGACTAGCTAATATCAATACAGAACCTTAAGCTTAACAAGTACCTTGTAGGCTACCGATGTTGGTGTCTATTTTCAGCTACGTACATTCATTTTGTCCCCAAAAAAGTCGATGCCCCCCGTCACACACGTCGTTTCAACCAGACAGCCATTTGTAATCCATAGGGTGGGGCGCAGAAAATGTTTGGAAACCACTGGGGGGGCGCAGAAGAAAAAGTTTGGGAACCACTGCCCTACATGGACTAAACGGAATGTCAACAAAACAGTCCGACTCCGGTCGGCGAGGAGAGCCTACCGCGACTGAGCCGGGGCGTGGCCGGACGATGGTCACCCTTCTCCGTTCGATACACAGCATGTTAGTGGAGAACGTGGTGCTAAATGACCTGTAGACGACCTGATTCTAGACTGTCGGTAGGTAGATAGGTCAGTCAAACTTTATTAACAAACCAGCGTTCTGACAACTATCCCAACATGCACCGCGCGCTTCTTCTTCTACGGGGGAAAATGAAGTTGGCGGCTGCTTACCGTAGTTGCCAGACCTGTTGTGGCTCAATATTGGTCCATATATAAGGCGCACCGGATTATAAGGCGAACTGTCGGCTTTTGAGGAAATTTAAGGTTTTTAGGTGCGCCTTATAGTGCAGAAAATACGGTAGTTTTTTTTTTTTTAAACTGCAACATATATCAGCTGATCAAGATGAACTTTGTTGAACATGTTTTCTAAAATGGCTACATCAATCATCAATGCTAACCTTAGCTCTCCTGCAGGCAGCATAACTTTACATTGAGTCATGTCAACAAAACAAGACTGTTCAGAAACAGAATGAGCCTGAATGTCACAAAAATGGTCCTAACGCCCTTATTTGTTATACAATTTTTATAAAATGTAGAAATTACAAATGTTTTGATACATAAACTATGTATTCTAGTTCTTAGATATTAATCAATAAACAGTTTTGTTTCTGTCAGTTCTTTCAAGTTGCAAAAGACACCAAACAAATGTATTTTTTATTTTACTTTTCAATTAATTTAAATTTATATAATTGCCACTGTAGGAGACAACTTGTTTAAATACTTTATGAAATATTTTATTTGACTTGATTATTGTGAATATCACGACATTCTACAAAGAAATTAGGCCGTTAGTCCAATTGTTGCTGCTTAATGAATGTCAAAAATTCCAAAGGATACTTAATACCCAGTTAAAATTAATTTCACCTCTCTGTGCCTCTTCATGATGTACACATTAAACTAAAGGTCAGACTTTCACTTTCACTTCATTTTCCCTGAAGCTTGTGCATATCTGGTAGTGTTAGGAAAGTACCCTCGACTTTTCTCGACAACCCTCATAACTGAAAAAGCCTGACAGCTGATGCTGTTGTGATGAATTGTTGGTACTTTTAGATCTTATTTTGTTTCAATTTCAGTTTACACATATAAATTTATAAAGTTACTGAATGGAAATTTATGTAATTATAAGGATCATAGAATAAAACCCAGTTTTATACACACCATCTGCAATGAAATATTTTAAATCTATGTACTATCAATAAACTACTACTAAATTCAATTATTTAATTGATCTAATATTTGTTTATTTTAATTTATTTGCTTTCAGTTGATTTTGTATATTGGGGTTCAGAGGTGGATTGTATCTTTGCGATGACTCACTGGTCCATAGATTTCATATTTAGGATTTGTTTTTAATTTTTATTATTTTTATTTTGAGCCATCAGTTCTAATGGAAAATATGATGTACATATCTAAAACATATTTTAATTTGATTAAAAAAAATACTTAATTGATCTCAAAGAGAAATTAAATGTTATTAAATTAAATGTACAATTAAATGTTGTAGTTCACATGAATTCAAGGTTCTATAGAGTTATTGTAGATGTTTATGGCCACAGGTGCCAGAACAGGAGATGCCATTTACATTAGCTGCACCCGATGCCGACCCAACCTGTGACTGTGCATGTGACAGAGGCACAGGCAAAGCCTTCAGCATTCAGATCCTTATTTACACACTGCCTGATCCACATAACCATCATGTACATGCATCTGCTGGGGTTATGAGCCTGGCTGACACCAACAAAAATGTTTTTAAGACTAAGTTTGTGCCACATCTGGCCCACAAGCATTTATAGTGCTTGTGCTCCACTTCTGTTTAGATCCATGCTTATGCTTAATTGTATACAATTAAGTTATGCTAAGCAACAGGCAGATTGTGCAACTAGAAAATCGCCTGTGTCCCAGGCCACTATAACAAACCTGACTGCATAAACGGATCCAAGTTTTGTTTGGTTAAATACTTTTGTTAATAATGTTTTGGCTAACTGTTCATTCAAATCAATAACTGCAGTTCATTTAGTTGAAATTGCACTTTTAGTTGGAAACATTAAACTTTTATCAGCTTTCTCTGTTTCCAGCAGTAATGCAGTCTCACAATAGCTCTACTGTCGGGTCACAAAGGTATAATTACGGACAGGCTGCCAGCAACCAATCTCTGTACAGTGATGTTGACAGGGTTCTCCGTCTGTACTTGACGGTGCCCGTGTCAAATGCGACGGCTGAGCGGAGCTTCTCTGGCCTCCATCGATTGAAAACCTCCCAACAGCGGCTTAACCACCTGCTCTTTCTGCTTATACACAAAAGCTTAACTGATGGCGTGGACCTCAACACTCTGGTTTTTAAATGTTCCTTCTGAGAACAGATTAAACATTATCCTCCAGTAATTGATATATGTGATGAAATTAATAAAAATTGAAATATGTACAGCAAAACAACATCCTTAAGATATTTCCTGGCTTGTAACAGGTGTTGCTCCTTGCTCTATATGCCAACAGAAGTTAGCGACTCTGTTGATGTATTACTAAAACTTAACCAACGAATGTCTCTTAATGAACTCAAATGTGGTGATGCATATCTAAAATCCAGCTAAGATAAACTTTAAGCCACATGCCAACGACTGCATGATGGACTTTCCACATTAACTTGAAGTTCACACTTTCACTTTCCATTTCCTGGAACCCTGTGCAGATACATGAATTCATCTGTTATTATCCCTGGCCAGTCTCCAGACCTACACACCACAGAAAATATCCGGAGGAGCTCCAACTCTGATTCTCAGCAACAGCCCAGAATCCTGGCTGATCTAGAGAAGATCTGTGTGGAGGAATGGCCCAACGTCCCTGCTGCAGTGTGTGCAAACCAGGTGACAAAGTACAGGAAACCATTGACCACTGTAACTGCAAACAAAGGCTACTGTACCAAATATTAACATTGATTTTCACAGGTGTTCAAATACTTATTTTCAGCAGTAACATACAAATAAATTATTGAAAAAAATCAAAATGGTTATCCCTTGCAGTAGTGGCAATGTTCCTGTAGAAACTATTTTCAGTCATAATGTTTTCTCCAGTTACATAAACATAACTAAAGATATATGTACATAAACAAAGTCCTGCTGTTGATCTTGCTGGGAAGTTTGTTCTTAATTCTGCACATTCCAGTGGCATTGTAATGTGCATCATCGGCAATACTCCTGTTATTTGCTGTAACCTGAGCCAGCAGAGCATGTGCCGTCAAAGATAACCCAAAGACTCCTGACAGAATCACAAGCAAGTAAATAAACAGCACTGCTACATCCCACCAGCAGGTCAGAATTACCAAAGAAAATGAATTTGATCTTGTTTTTGTTTAGACACAAAATG